>NC_083104.1:58855900-59159900 GCF_949774975.1 Lagenorhynchus albirostris | reverse complement strand
CCTTTATTTTAACTTGCCCCTAATGGGGAGAAGTAGGTACTGGGTGTGTGAATCACCCTCACAGTCACTGTCTCTGTCTGAGTTGAGGAGTGTGCCAGCTGTGGTGTGAATTTAGAAAAAATGCTTCATGGGAAGCATCACTTTCAGCAATAGTGGGTCAAAGTGAAAACAATGAAGAGAAGGATGTGATGGTGGAACCAGTCCTAGAGACAACCCAGGTGCTTGAGGAGTGAGATATTCAGTGCACTCAGCACAGTCTTCCTTAGCACAACATTACCTTGAAGCTAATTGAATTAGCTTTATCTCAGGCACTTTAAAGAGGATTAGTCCTATTGGTCTTCTGAAAATCATTAAAGGAGATGAGGCCGACTTGCTGGTTCCCTTTCTTCCAACTCCAGGTTGAGGGACGATGACTTCAGCATAGTTTGATTTCCCCAGATGGATCCAGTGAATGTGCTAGAAGATACATGGGTTATCTATTCCATCCTGAGGACAGGGATGGGGCTGACCCTAAGTCGGCATCAGCACAAGGTACGGACAATGCAGGACCAGCAGCCTCACTGGTCTCCCATCAGTGGGGCTCGTGCCTCACAGAGACCCGTGGCCCCCAGCTCTCTTACACTGAAGTGAGGGCAGGGGGCTTACCTCTAATTGGCTTATTTCTCCTAAGGTCTGTTCCTGAAATGTTTGTGGACAGAATTACAATCATCTTTTGGTGTCTGCACTCATGTTTTTCAAGTGTTCTGTTGAGCCTGCTGTAGTAAACTATTAGACAATTTGAATAATAGGGTCTTTTTTTGCTTTAAATTATAATGTATAAATATTTTCTTGAAGGGATACTCCTGTAGTTTGAGCTCTCAAATAGTTGTGATTGTTATCTAATGAAACTTGGCACAAAAGTATGAACAAATGTACAAAGATGTCTTGGGTGTCCTGAGTTAGGTTTGTGAGGAAGCCAGCTCCCTGGCTGGAAGGGTGGACACTCCTTTCTCACTGACAAAAATGGCAGCCTTAATCAAATGGTTGGTTTTTACTTCTTGGGAAATTTAAACACAACTTGTACACATTGTATTAGCTTCCTGTGGCCATTGTAACAAATCATCACACGTTTGTGGCTCAAAACAACACAAATGTATTCCCTGATAGTTCTGGAGGCCAGAAGTAGGAAATCAGTATCAGGGGTCAAATCGAGGCTGCACTTCCTCATGCGGCTCTGGAGAGGGTCTGTCTCTTGCCATTAATCTGTTTCTGGTGGCAGTAGGCACTCCTGAGTTTGAGTCTATATTGGTCCAACCTCTGCCTCTGTGGTCACACTGCCTTCTCCTCTTCTGTCTGTGGTAAAATCTCCCTCTGCTTCTCTTATAAAAGGACACATGTGATTGCATTTATGACCCACCCTGATGATCCAGGACAATTTCCACATCTCAATATCTTTAACTTGCTCACATCTGAAAACCCCCTTTTTGTCATATAAGACTCACATGTTCTTTTGAGAACCCACTATTCAGCCTTCCACACACTTGTTACCAGCAGTTTAATAGATAAGTAGCATGACCTAAATTACTAACAACAGTGTTTCTCAGGAATCAGCAACATTCTCCACTAAGAATATATGGTGTTGATAACTATGGTTACCATGCAAATCTGGGGACAGTTTGGCTTATGAACCAGGATGTTACAAAACATAATTAAATATGAAGCTTGCAGACTTTGTGTAGATCCAGGGTTTTGTGGAATTGTGCATCTGAATTTGTGTACGTTTTAGATTAGGGATTTGTTACCACTGCTTGTCCACATCTTTGTGGTTTTCCAAAACCTAGAACTTGTCAGGTATGTTAGCATTTTCTAGTCTACAGATATTATAGAGACTAGAAGTTTAAAATGGACTTTCTCATCATTTCACAGAATTGATATATATTTGCATGTTCTGGAAGCCATGAAAGACGTGGCACAACTTTTTTCCCTCCATGTTCAAGGACTTACCTTTCATCATCATATAAGACTTTGATGACATGGAACTGATCCCTTAGCTCTTATATTGAACCCAGGCCCCTCTTTTCAGATGACCATACCCAGGATCTGAAATACAGTGGTAATCGCTCAGTTCTCATGTAAATTCAAAACTCCTCCCAGATCCAGCTGTTCTTTATTGCATTTCTCCTCCATTACAGATTCCCCAATTCTGAGGTTTTGTGTTCTTATAGTCCTGAATTACTCTAACCATTGCTTTGATACTGACCACAGCTTAGGGGTTTCTTACTGTCTGTCTACACATATTCCTGGCCAGTGACTGCTTCCCACTCTTTAACCTCTCTACCTGCCCCAGGGGTCTTGTGATATGATTATGCTTCCTTTTGACTCAGACCACAATTATAGCAGAGCAAAACATAATAGTGTGAAGAAATCTAAATGCTACAGTCAATGGCTTGAAAAGTCCTCTTTTCCCTTTGCTGAATTATGAGAATGAATTGTTCAGGCTGCAGTGGTCCAGGTTATTGGTACACTAAATGTAGAATACAAGAAACATAATGATTTTACAGACCTGTGTTTTAGAAAAGCCTGGCCCAGAAACACCAATTGATTCATTTAACCAACAAGAATATTTCCATTTTCCAGGACTTTGCTAGGTGATGCAGACAAAATGGTAAACCAAAACAGACTTACTTTGTGCCTATTGGGGCTTACATTATAATGAGAGAGTTGTATATCAATCCAAATAGTCATAAAAGTTGCAAATTACAATTATGAGTGATAAAAAACTTATTTCAGAAGTCAGAGTATATAACTGGTTACTCAATCTGTTTGAGGTGAGGCATTCAGAGAAGGTGTCCCCAAAGGAGCAGTATCTTTATGGGAATTTAAGAAATGAATGGGAAATTGTCAGAATGGGGCTGTGTGGGTGAAGAGAGAGCATTCCAGGCAGAGGGCACATGTGCAAATGTCCTGTGGTGAGAGGAAGCAGGGCATGTTGAAGGGCCTGAAATCAGACCATGAAGCTGAATCAAGAAGTCATCTTGAGGACCTTCAAGATGGCAGAGGAGTAAGACATGGAGATCACCTTCCTCCCCACAGATACATAAAAAATACATCTACATGTGGAACAACTCCTACAGAACACCTATTGAACGCTGGCAGAAGACCTCAGACTTCCCGAAAGGCAAGAAAATCCCCATGTAGCTGGGCAGAGCAAAAGAAAAAAGGAAAAACAGAGAGAAAATAGGGGTGGGACCTCCACTTCTGGGAGGGAGCTGTGAAGTAGGAAAAGTTTCCAAACACTAGGAAGGCCCTTCACTGGCAGAGACGGGGGGTGGGGGAGGTGGGGGGGGAAGCTTCGGAGCCACGGAGGAGAGCACAACAACAGGGTTGCAGAGGGCAAAATGGAGAGATACCTGCACAGAGCATTTGTGCTGACCAGCACTCACCAGTCTGAGAGGCTTGTCTGCTCATCCACCAGAGTGGGTGTGGGCTGGGAGTTGAGGCTTGGGCTTCAGAAGTCAGATCCCAGGGAGAGGACTGGGGTTGGCTGCATGAAAACAGCCTGAAAGGGGCTAGTGCACCACAGCTAGCTGGGAGGGAGTCTGGGAAAAAGTTTGGAACTGCCTAAGAGTCAAGAGACCATTGTTTTGGAGTGCACGAGGAGAGGGTATTCAGAACACCACATAAAAGAGCTCCAGAGATGGGCATGAGCTGTGGCTATCAACGTGGACAGAAGAGATGGGCATGAAACACTAAGGCTGCTACTGCAGCCACCAAGAATCCTGTGCACAAGCACACGTCCTCCCCTCCCAGAAGCCTGTGCAGCCCACCACTGCCAGGGTTCCGTGATCCATGGATAACTTCCTGGGGAGAACACATGGCATGCCTCAGGCTGTTGCAACATCACACCGGCCTCTGTCGCCACTGGCTCACTCCACATTCTGTACCCCTTCCCTTGCCCCAGCCTGAGTGACCCAGATCCCCCGAATCAGCTGCTCCTTTAACCCTCTCCTGGCTGCGTGAAGAACAGACACCAGAGGGCAACCTACAAGCAGAGGCGGGGCCAAATCCAAAGCTGAACCCCAGGAGCTGTGTGAACAAAGAAGAGAAAGGGAAATCTCTCTGTGCAGCCTCAGAAGCAGCAGATTAAATCTCCACAATCAACTTGATGTACGCTGCATCTGTGGAATACCTGAATAGACAATGAATCATCCCAAAATTGAGGCGGTGTATTTTGGGAGCAACTGCAGACTTGGGGTTTGCTGTCTGCAACTGATTTGTTCCTGATTTTTATGTTTATCTTAGTATAGTTTTTAGAACTTTTTATCATTGGTGGATTTGTTTATTGGTTTGGTTGCTCTTTTCTTTTTTTTATTATTATTACATTTTAAGTTTTATTTAAATAATTTTTAAAGTTCTTTATTTTAATATTTTTTAAATTTAGTTATAATTATTTTTTTTCTTTCTTTTTTCTCCCTTTTCTTCTAAGCTGTGTGGCTGACAGAGTCTTGGAGCTGCAGCCAGGTGTCAGGCCTGAGCCTCTGAGGTGGGAGGGCCGAGTTCAGGACCTTGGTACACCAGAGACCACCCGGCCCCTTGTAATATCTGTTGGTGAGAGTTCACCCACAGATCTCCATCTCAACACTAAGACCCAGCTCCACTCAATGACCAGCAAGTTCCAGTGCTGGACACCCCATGCCAAACAACTAGCAAGACAGGAAAACAACATATTAGCAGAGAGGCTGCATAAAATCAGAATAAGTTCATAGACACCCCAAAACACACCACCAGATGTGGCCCTGCTCACCAGAAAGAAAAGATCCAGCCTCATCAACTGGAACACAGGCACCAGTCTCCTCCACCAGGAAACCAGCACAACACACTGAACCAACATTACTCACTGGGGACAGACACCAAAAACAATGGGAACTACAAACATGCAGTCTGTGAAAAGGAGACCCCAAACACAGTAAGTTAACCAAAATGAGAAGACAGAAATACACAACAGATGAAGGAGCAAGGTAAAAACCACCAGACCAAACAAATGAAGAGGAAATAAGCAGGCTACCTGACAAAAAATTCAGAATAATGATAGTAAAGATGATCCAAAATCTTGGAAACAGAATGAGAAAATAGAAGAAATGTATAAAAAGGACCTGGAATAACTAAAGCAAACAAACAATGATGAACAACACAATAAATGAAATTAAGAATTCTCTAGAAGGAATCAATAGCAGAATAACTGAGGCAGAAGAACAGATAAGTGACCTGGAAGACAAAAGTGTGGAAATAACTAATGCAGAGCATAATAAAGAAAAAAGAATGAAATGAATTGAGGTCAGTCTCAGAGACCTCTGGGACAACATTAAACACACCAACATTCGAATTATAGGGGTCCCAGAAGAAGAAGAGAAAAAGAAAGGGAATGAGAAAACATTTGAAGAGTTTATAGTTGAAAACTTCCCTAATATGGGAAAGGAAATAGTCAATCAAGTCCAGGAAGTGCAGAGAGCTACATACAGGATAAATCCAAGGAGAAACACACCAAGACACATATTAATCAAACTATCAAAAATTAAATACAACAGGGAAGACATATGGGAACATATGTTTATGTATGACTGATTCACTTTGTTATAAAGCAGAAACTAACACACCATTGTAAAGCAATTATACCCCAATAAAGATGTAAAAAAAAAAAATTAAATACAAAGAAAACATATTAAAAGCAGCAAGGGAAAGCAACAAATAACATACATGGAATCCCCATAAGGTTAACAGCTGATCTTTCAGCAGAAACTCTGTGAGCCAGAAAGGAGTGGCAAGACATACTTAAAGTGATGAAAGGGAAAATCCTAAAACCAAGACTACTCTACACAGCAAGGATCTCATTCAGATTCAACAAAGAAATTAAAACCTTTACAGACAACAAAAGTTAAGGGAATTCAGCACCACCAAACCAGCTTTACAGCAAATGCTAAAGGAACTTCTTTAGGCAGGAAACACAAGAGAAGGAAAAGGCCTACAATAACAAACCCAAAACAATTAAGAAAATGGTAATAGGGACATAAATATCACTAATTACCTTAAATGTAAATGGACTAAATGCTCCAACTGAAGACATAGACTGGATACAAAAACAAGACCCATATATATGCTGTCTACAAGAGATCCACTTCAGATCTAGGGACACATACAGACTGAAAGTGAGAGGATGGAAAAAGATATTCCATGCAAATGGAAATCAAAAGAAAGCTGGAGTAGCAATTCTCATATCAGAGAAAATAGACTTTCAAATAAAGACTATTATAAGAGACAAAGAAGGACACTAAATAATGATCAAGGGATCAATCCAAGAAGAAGAAATGTAAATATTTATGCACCCAACATAGGAGCACCACAATACATAAGGCAAATGCTAACAGCCTTAAAAGGGGAAATCAACAGTAACACAACAACAGTAGGGAACTTTAACACCCGACTTTCACCAATGGATAGATCATCCAAATAAAAATAAGAAAAGGAAACACAAGCTTTAAATGACACATTAAACAGATGGACTTAATTGATATTTATAGGACATTCCCTCCAAAAACAACAGAATACACTTTCTTCTCAAGTGCTCATGGAACACTCACCAGGATATACCATATGTTGGGTCACAAATCAAGCCTTGGTAAATTCAAGAAAATTGAAATTGTATCAAGCAGTTATCTTTTCTGACCACAACCCTATGAAACTCGATATCAATTACAGGGAGAAAAAATACAAACACATAGATGCTAAACAATACATTACATAATAACCAAGACATTACTGAAGAAATCAAAGAGGAAATAAAAAAATACCTAGAAACAAATAACAATGAAAACATGATGACCCAAAACCTATGGGATGCAGCAAAAGCAGTTATAAGAGGGAAGCTTATACCAATATAATCCTACCTCAAGAAACAGGAAAAATATCAAAAAAATAACCTAACCTTTCACCTAAAGCAATTAGAGAAAAAAATAATAAATCCCCAATGTTAGCAGAAGGAAAGAAATTATAAAAATCAGACCAGAAATAAATGAAAAAGAAATGAAGCAAATGATAGCAAAGATCAATGAAACTAAAAGTTGGTTCTTTGAGAAGATAAACAAAATTGATAAACCATTAGCCAGACTCATCACAAAAAGAAAGGGAAAAGACTTAAATCAATAGAATTAGAAATGAAAAAGGAGAAGTAACAACTGACACTGCAGAAATACAAAGGATAATGAGAGATTAATACAAGCAACTATATACTAATAAAATGGACAATCTGGAAGAAATGGAGAAATTCTTAGAAAAGAATAACCTTCCAAGACTGAACCAGGAAAAAATAGAAAACTAAAACAGACCAATCACAAGCACTGAAATTGAATCTGTGATTAAGAATTTTCCAACAAACAAAAGCCCAGGACCAGATGGCTTCACAGGCGAATTCTATCTAACATTTAGAAAGAGCCACCACCTATCCTTCTCAAACTCTTCCAAAATATAGCAGAGGGAGAAACACTCCCAAACTCATTCTATGAGACCAACATCACCCTGATACAAAAACCAGACAAAGATGTCACACACACACAAAGAAGACTACAGGCCAATATCACTGATGAACATAGATGTAGAAATCCTCAACAAAATACTAGCAAACAAAATTCAACAGCACATTAAAAGGATCATACGTCATGATCGAGTGGGGTTAGTCCCAGGAATGCAAGAATTCTTCAATATATGCAAATCAATCAATGTGATAAATGATATTAACAAATTGAAGGAGAAAAAACATATGATCATTTCAATAGATGCAGAAAAAGCTTTCAACAAAATTCAACACCAATTTATGATTAAATTTCTGTAGACAGTAGGCATAGAGGGAACTTACCTCAACATAATAAAGGCCATATATGACAAACCCACAGCCAACATCATTCTCAAAGGTGAAACATGAAACTATTTCCTCTAAGATCAGGAACAAGACAAGGGTGTCCACTCTTACCAGTTATTCAACATAACTTTGGAAGTTTTAGCCACAGCAATCAGAGAAGAAAAAGAAATAAAAGGAATCCAAATTGGAAAAGAAGTAAAACTGTCCTTGTTTGTAGATGACATGATACTATACATAGAGAATCCTAAGGATGCTACCAGAAAACTACTAGAGCTAATCAATGAATTTGGTAAAGTAGCAGGATACAAAATTAATGCACAGAAATCTCTTGCATTACTATTCACTAATGATGAATAATCTGAAAGAGAAATTAAGGAAACATTCCCATTTACCATTGCAACTAAAAGAATAAAATACCTAGGAATAAACCTACCTAAGGTGACAAAAGACCTGTATGCAGAAATCTATAAGACACTGATGAAAGAAATTAAAGACGATACAAACAGATGGAGAGATATACCATGTTCTTGGATTGGAAGAATCAATATTGTGAAAATGACTATACTGCCCAAAGCAATCTACAGATTCAATGCAATCCCTATCAAAATACCAACGGCATTTTTCACAGAACTAGAACAAAAAAATTTACAATTCATATAGAAACACAAAAGACCCTGAAGAGCCAAAGCAATCTTCAGAAAGAAAAACGGAGCAGGAGGAATCAGGCTTCCTGACTTCAGACTAGACTTCAAAGCTACAGCAATCCAGACAGTATGGTACTGGCACAAAAACAGAAATATAGATCAATGGAACAGGATAGAAAGCCCAGAGATAAACCCATGCACATATAGTCACCTTATCTTTGATAAAGGAAGCAAGACTATACAGTGGAGAAAAGACAGCTTGTTTGATAAGTGGTGCTGTGAAAACTGGACAGCTACATGTAAAGGAATGAAATTAGAACACTCCCTAACACCATACACAAAAATAAACTCAAAATGGATTAAAGACCTAGATGTAAGGCCAGACACTATAAAATGCTTAGATGAAAATGTAGGCAGAACATTCTATGACATCAATCACAGCCAGATCCTTCATGACCCACCTCCTAGAGAAATGAAATAAAAACAAAAATAAACAAATGAGACCTAATGAAACTTCAAAGCTTTTGCCCAGCAAAGGAATCCATAAACAAGATGAAAAGACAACCCTCAGAATGGGAGAAAACATTTGCAAATGAAGCAACTGACAAAGGATTAATCTCCAAATTTAAAAGCAGCTCATGCAACTCAATATCAAAAAAACAAACAACCCAATCCACAAATGGGCAGAAGACCTAAATAGAAATTTCTCCAGAGAAGATATACAGATTGCCAACAAACACATGAAAGGATGCTCAACATCACAAATCATTAGAGCAATGCAAATTAAAACTACAATTAGGTATCATCTCACACTGGTCAGAATGGCCATCATCAAAAAATCTACAAACAATAAATGCTGGAGAGGGTGTGGAGAAAAGGGAACCCTCTTGCACTGTTGGTGGGAATGTAAATTGATACAGCCACTGTGGAGAACAGTATAGAGGTTCCTTAAAAAGCTAAAAATAGAACTACCATACCACCCAGCAAGCCCACTACTGGGCACATACCCTGAGAAAATCATAATTCAAAAAGAGTCGTGTACCACAATGTTCATTCCAGCACTATTTACAATAGCAAGGACATGGAAGCAACCTAAGTGTTCATTGAGAGATGAATGTATAAAGAAGATTTGTCACATATATACAATGGAATATTAGCCATTAAAAAGAAACTAAATTGAGTTATTTGTAATGAGGTGGATGGACCTACAGTCTGTCATACAGAGTGAAGTAAGTCAGAAAGAGAAAAACAAATACTATATGCTAAGCCTTTTATATGGAATCCAAAAAAAAAATGTTTCTGAAGAACCTCGGGACAGGACAGAAATAAAGATGCAGATATACAGAATGGACTTGAGCACATGGGGAGAGGCAAGGGTAAGATGGGACATAGTGAGAGAGTGGCATGGACATGTATACACTACCAAATGTAAAATAGATAGCTAGTGGGAAGCAGCTGCATAGCACAGGGAGATCAGCTTGGTGCTTTGTGACCACTTACAGGGATGGGATAGGGAGGGTGGGAGGGAGGCACAAGAGGCAGGTGATATGGGGATATATGTATCCATATAGCTGATTCACTTTGTTATACAGCAGAAACTAACACACCATTGTAAAGCAATTATACTCCAATAAAGATATACATAATAAAGATTAAATAAAGATTAAAATAATGAAAAGTCATTTTGGTGCAATAATATTGTGAGGTAGGCAAGACGCAGATTTTCTGTTTTTAGGCCTTTCAATGATTTGATCTTGCCAGAAATCCATAGGAAATTATTGAATACTTTAAGCAGAAGTCTGGTGTTCTGTGTTTTAAAGCCTGGTGTTTTATGTTTAGGTTCATGTTTTAAAAAGGATACTCTACTGAGTAGAGATGAATCTGAGAGAAAGCAAGAATGGGTGTGGGAAGCCCAGTTAGGAGACAAAAAGTAAAGATGCACAATGGCTCCTTCTATTTTTTTCATATTCTTTGATTTTATCCGGTTTGGGTTTTGTCATTGAACTCAGATCAATATACATTTGCTTAAAGAACAAGAAAAGATTTATGAATGAATAAGTCCAGTTCTGTTTGGCAAAGGAGAAAAACTCAAACCAGCCATGCTGTCTGTGTCTTCAGTGCCTGTACTGTTTGTCACTGATGCCCATACTCCATTTAAAAAGCTCAAAAGTTTTATAGCATCATGAAAATACAGAGAGCAAACATATACTAAATATAAGAAATCACTCACTGGTGCATTAGGGGAAGAATTTGGAGAAGTTCTAGGGATAAAGGGCAGATATCATGTATCTCGATTCTTGTGGACAAGAAAGTGATTAAGCAAAGTTAAAGGTCTTTTTTTTTTTTAAGACTGCAAAGGACATAGAGATTCCTGAGGTTCTTGGTAATTATGCAACAGAAATTTAATCCAAATTGGCAGGGAATTAGTCTTTGAAGGATAAAAAGATGATAACTAGGTCCATTGACAATATGGTGTGAATATTTTGTCTGAGTTTAAGAAGAGGTCATTCTATCAGTTTCATTAAGACTTAAATATTCTATTAAAATGAAGATATTCTAAACATGTCAGACTTTAGGAAAAGAAATCCAGGAATTACAAAGAGATATTCTAAATTGCAAGTGCTTGATAACCATCCAGGGATTGAATTAATAGCCACAAAAATACGAAGTAAATATTTCTGTTGAAAATTCTCTCAAATTTATCCTAAAAGTATATAAAATGTTCAAAGTTAAAATAAAGTTGAGGCTTTGAAGTTTTGGAAATATCCTCAGTTGGCTTTGTGAGTGGGGCTAGGTGAGGGCTGGGTGCCTCAGCCTAAGGTCCTGGTGGTGTGTTCTCAGTTTTGTCCGTGGGGACCTGCTTTGATTTTCTTCTCCATGGAGGACTAGTGTCCCCTACCCCTTGTTTTTATTTTCAGAGATAATATCCAGAGACTGAATATTTTACTTACCTGGAGAAGTGAATTCTAAGTTCTAGAAAAAGGATTGAAAAACACAGTCTTAAGGGAAAGGGTAACCTGATGACACATGACACAGATTCTCATCAATCAAAGAACCACTTTGCCTCAGACTCATCACAGTTTCTGTGAATCACAGCAGAATTCTTCTAACCTTATTGAGAAAGGAGAGAGCCTGGCATGTAACACCCAGTATATTATTTCTGGGATCCAGTCAACCTGAGGATAATTATTCATCTTACTAAAACCCTTTTGTTGGCACAACATTGTAATGTAGTAGACAATACTTTGGAGTCCTACACACGGGTTAGATACCGGCTTTATCAATGATTAGCCTTGAGACATTGGTTACGGTACAGAACTTATCTAAGCCTCATTTTATCATCTCTAGAATGGGGATAATGATGCTTTTTACTTTATACTATTATTAGGAGGATGAAATGATTTCATCAATATAAAGAACTTAGCACAGTGAGTGGCACATAATAAACTAATTGCACATAATAAACTAATAAACTCCTATTAGGAGGTCTTTCAGATTAAGTATGATCTTCAGTTCCCATCACAGATGGAAATAAAAGAGTGAAAAATTTCTGTAGAGTATTATACAAATATAATGAATATCCTATGAAACTAACATCGATTCCTAGAAATAGACAATTTTAGAAGAAAACATTATTTTGAAATTCACCACTAAAACGCTGTCATAAACTTCAATAAAAAATTGTGTCTGCCTTATTAAAACATTTATGGTGTTTTCCTCAGAGCCATGGATGGAGAAGTGTTAATGGCATATTGTGTGAGTTTTTCTTATATTCAGATACAGTTTATTCTTGGGAAAATATTAACTGTTTAAGTAAATTCTGCAAAAGTTAGTGACCTGAATAAAACTAATGCATACATTGAATAGAATATCCTAGTGTTTTCTTGATTTATTTAAATGGGATAAATCATGTGGTTTTTTTGAAAAATGCAATTTATATGAAAATGTAATTTCTAGATATTTAGCAGCACATTCACGGGGTAAAAAACTGTTGTCTTAAATCCAAAAAAAAAGGCAATCTTACACTCTTGTGACTATTTATCAAAATGAAAGATTTTTCTGCAGGCATGATAGACAACTTGTTATTACACCCTTGGGGTTTTTCAAGATTCATATTTTGTTTCAGAAACAGGTTATTATTTCTGATTGACTGCTTTGGATTTTAAAACCAATATTGTCATTAACAAAGAAGTATAGTGAGTTAGTTATATAACCATAAACAAAATCCGGCTATACTTAAACAGCACCTCAGAGGAAGTTTCTTAAGAAATCATTTAGGTAACTTGAAATGTATTTTTTTCTCTGATGTTCTGATATGCTACATATAGATATGATTTTAGTTGCCCTTGGGTGATCATTTTTAAGGGGATCACGCAACTAAATCTTAATCCCTTAATTTCTTAGGACCTCACAATGTTTCCTTTGTGGTTATCTGGTTTACCTCTTCTTTGCTAATGAACACTAGAGAAATTCTTCTAAGAATTCCTACCTCCTCCATATGCAAGTATCTGCTGTTGGTGGTATTTTGGAAGAATCATTTGGAGAATCTGCCTCACCCAGAACCTTTTCCTTGAGAAATGTTTATCTATGTGCTTGAACGCTGACAGCCATTTTTATATCAGATGATCACCAACCTCTAACAAAACCTTAGCGGAGGAGATCCTCTTTTTTGTTGCAGAAGTTCCTGAGCCCATGTCAGCTGTGTCTTCATTGGCTGAGTTTCTCATTCGAGGGAGATACTGATCCATAATCTTCTCAGAGAGAGGGAAGCCTAGTTTTCAGGGAGAGAAAAAGAATAGACAGATTATGTTCAGAGAAGCAAACTCAAATCCATGAAGTCCCCACAACTCAGAGTACTTTTGTTTCCTGACACTTTTCAGTTGCTGATGCCAGAACCTTGAGATACTCAGCTGTTTATGAGTTCCATAAACTATTCCTACATCCTTATAACACATTTTCCTTTGTTTAAGTAGCTTTTGTGAGTTTCTGCTATTTGCAACTGAAGAACTTCTACTAAGAAGGAAATTCAAGTCTCTGGCCTTGTGTAGGAAAAAAATGCGGTGGTCATGGTAGCAGAATTTTCCCCTATGATATTGTACAAGTCTGAATTCATACACCTCTTTAAAACATCTGAAATATTTAGGGACAAAAGGTATGAAAATCATGTGTGAGTAATTTTAAACTATTTTTTAAATTGAAGTATAGCTAATTTACAATGTTGTGTAAGTTTCAGTTGTACAGCAAAGTAATTCAGTTACATCTATCCATCTCTATTCTTTGTCAGATTCTTTTCCATTACAGGTTATTACAAGATATTGAATATAGTTCCCTGTGCTAGGCACTAGAACCTTGTTTTTTTATCCATTTTATATATATTGGCGTGTATGTGTTAATCCCAAACTCCTAATTTATCTCTCTCTGTCTCCCCCCTTCCTCCACTATCCCCTTTGGTAGCCATGTTTGTTTTCTATGTCTTTGAGTTTATTTCTGTTTTGTAAATAAGTTCACTTGTATCATTTTTTTTAGATTCTACATATAAGTGATATCATATGATATTTGTCTTTCTCTCTTTGGCTTACTTCACTCAGTATGACTATCTCTAGGTCCATCCATTTTGCTGCAAATGGCATTATTTCATTCTTTCTTACGGCTGAGTAATATTCCATTGTACATATACACCACATCTTCTTTATCCATCCATCTGCCAATGGACATTTAGATTGTTTCCATGTGTTGGCTATTGTAAATAGTGCTGCTATGAATATAGGGTTGCATGTAACTTTTTGAATTAGAATTTTTTCTGGATATATGCCCAGAAGTGGGATTGCAGGATCATGGTAACTCTTTTAAGGTTTTTAGTTTAGTTTTTTAAGGAACCTCCATACTTCTCTCCATAGTGACTGCACCAATTTACATTATTTACAAAATCAACTCAAAATGGATTAAAGACCTAAATGTAAGACTGGATACTATAAAACTCCTAGAGGAAAGCATAGGCAGAACACTCTTTGATAGAAATCACAGCAATATTTTTTTGGATCCATCTTCTACAGTAATGGAAATAAAAACAAAAAATGGGACTTAATTAAACTTAAAAGCATTTGCCAGCAAAGGAAACCATAAACAAAATGAAAAGACAACCTATGGACTGGGAGAAAATATTTACAAATGATGCCACCAACAAGGAATCAATTTCCAAAATATACAAATAGCTCATACAGCTTAACATATATTGGACGGGCCAAAAATTTCGTTCGGGGCTTTCTATGTTACAAAAAACCCAAACCAACTTTTTGGCCAACTCAATTCATAAAAAAAGAAAATTAAAAAATGAGCAGAAGACCTAAATAGACATTTCTCCAAAGAAGATATACAGATGGCCAACAGGCACATGTAAAGATGCTCAATATCATTAATTATTAGAGAACTGCAAATCAAAACTACAATGAAATATTACTTCACACCAGTCAGAATGGCCATCATCAAAAATTCTACAAATAATAAATGTTGGAGAGGGTGTGGAGAAAAAGGAATGCTCCTACACTGTTGGTGGGAATGTAAACATGTGTGCATAATTTTAGGAATTCCTGATCATTGACAAAAAGTGAAGCATGATATTTCATAGACCAGGAAAGATTTGTCAACTTCCTTGTAAAAATTTATGGAAAGAGTTTATAAAGAACAAAAGAGAAAGCTACACAGGAATATCCGAGAGTAATTTACATATTTTTCTTCTGAGTTTATAATCTTATTTTTTCATGTAAGGTGTGACTCCACTGCACATATTATCAGAGAGAATTTAAGTAATTTTCTTAAAGTCACAGTAGCTGTGTGTCAGAACTCAGATCAATTCCAACATACATGTCTTCAGCTACTTTGCTATTCTACCTTGGAAGGTGATCCTAAAATTTGAAGGGTTGCCATGCAGGTTAATTCCTGGAAGCACATTTTTCAATTAGGGATATATACAAAGGAAAGATATGAATAAAGAAAGCTTCTGATGTTCCTTATCCACATCCCTTGCTCCTTTTAGATATTCATCCTCTACCCCACTCTGCCTTTTCCTAATCTCAGGCCTACTAGAGAGTAAATTACTTGGATGTTACCTTTATTTAGTAGCATGTAACTACCAGCCAGCCATCTTTACTGCACCTGCCTGGATTTTTCTTGTGATTCTGTAGGACTAGGAGTTATATTTGAGTTATCAAAAAGCAGGAGAGTGGCACTAAAAATCCTCCAAAGAAAAGAGGTTTCTACTGTAAGGTATTTCTTTCTTTATATATGGTATGAGCTAATGGCTTTAAATATTGCTGTGGATGAATGACCACATTTGTCAGCTCCGACAATTTAAAATTGGGCCCTACAGAGCCAATAGTTCTTATTACTTTGAATAAAGCTGATAGCATGTGGCAATTCCAGTATAATTTTATTTTAAATGTGTTTAGGAGGCTATCTATAGTTGACAATGACAAATGAGCACAGTTTAAGGCTATTTTCATAGGCATTGATCCATGCTAGAAAGACCAACATAGTTCTTATTGCAATATGTTGTGAGTCTGGGAAACAATGGACAAATTTATGATGAGTCAGTTACCTGACTCCTGCAAAATACAGCATTAGCCCTTTTGAGAATGAATCTAAGAATAAACACTATAGCTCCTATAATGACTAAAAACATCTCTGATAGAATCACCACAGTTTTCTTCACTAAGAGAAATTCCATGCCACGCAATTTGGGGGTCACACTGTGGTGCCAGAGATTGGTTTAGAGGGAGAGATAACAAGCAAGTTGCTTCCCTTAGTCTAGCAGGAAAAAGGAACAACTTTAGGAATAATTGATAGTGAAGGGATGAGGGAGATAAAAAGAGATGGACTGGGAAGAATTTAATGACTCTTTGTAGCTTTACATCTGTCACAGTTTTTGTGCTACATTAAAGTTTCATTATTTTCACATTTCGTGTTTTCATATTTTTCCATCCCCTTCTTTCTGCTAAATTTACCAAGTAACACAATGGAGATAATGGAGAGCTATTTCTGCAAATGTCATCGAATGTTACTGGAAATGAATAAAGTGTTTCACTGATGCATTTCCCTCAAAATACATTTTCAATTAGCAGCAGAGGATTTGTGTACAAAACATGCTCTTTAAAAAATTACAGAAAAAATAGACCATGTTATGAAAAAATGGAAGCCTAAAACCATGAATATTTGTATCTTTGTTAAATTTCAATGGGTCAAATGGTTGTGTCAACCTACTTTTACAAAACTTCTTTCCTTGTAATATTTAGTGTTTATCTAGAAATACACTCTACCCCTTATCTCCTTGAACTTTCACTTGTCACAGGCTACATTTTCATAAGTTCTGTTAATTTCACCAATAAGTTAAAGGTATTTTATGTGTGAATACCTGAGGGCATTGATTAAACTTATTTTTTCAATCCTGTATTATAATAATTACTATTTTTGAGTAATTCTTCATTCAGAGTAAAGAATCCATGATTCTATTGGGTTGGCCAAAAAGTTCGTTCAGGTTTTTCCGTGAGATATTACAGAAAAACCCAAGCAAACTTTTTGGCCAACCCAAAATTTTTGTCTCCATGACTGAATTGTTATGCAGCCTCTTTTGATACTTTAGTAGACTACAGTGGAAGAGAAAAGATTCCAGTAGTTTGCCCTAAGCCTGTTGCATTCCATGATGTGTAGGGGAGGGCTGGACCTTGAGACACAACTCCTTCAACCAAAACTGAACTGCTGGTCAGTGCTGCAGATGGACACAGTGAGGGTAGAAATTCACATCTTCATTTGCCATATAATTCTCTCACTGCCTCTACTGCAATGTCCCCCCACACTCAAGAGTTCCAAGTCAGGAAGACTGAGCATCTTCAGGTGGATAGAGTCTATATTATGCATCTTTTCTCTCTCCTCCTGTCTGGTATAGGGAATATGCCCATTCAATGTTACATGTGTTAATGAATACCATGTTTTAAATTCAACTCTGTTTGCTTGTCCTCATGCAAAAAATATCTAAAATAGCACTAACCACATAGTGTGCATGTCTTTGCTAGTAATGTGTAAGAAGTCCTGATTCCACTACCATTTGTGAAACTGGACTCCTGCTCAGATGGGTCATGAACCCAGCCAAAACTCAGATTGGGACTAGAATCAGGACCCCTAAGTTAGGAGGGAACTTGAACCCACTGTCTTTTAATTGAAACCATTCACCTGGGGTCATGACTTACTGAAGCTCAGGTTCTTTTGTCTCAACACAGAAAGAATTCAGCATGAGGCAAAGTAGCAGGCAAAGAGTTTATTAGCATAGGACTCTTGTGAGAGATACAAGTGGGCAGGTAAGGGGGTGCACTCCCAGGAACAAAGAGGGCTACATTTTTGAAATCAAAGGAAAAGGGGAGAGGGGAGAAGACCACTTTCTTCCTTATTTTTGGGTAGATGTCAAGGGCTTACATCATTACTTCCTCCTCTGACCCTATATGGTCTTACTGGGTCTAACTGCCATGGCACTATTTAAATCATATGTATATTAGCAGAAGGGTGGTAACATATACTAAAGTATGTTAATTCATCTCAGGTTTCAGTATAATGTCCCTTTTCCCCAGTTTCTTTCCCCTTTCACCTATGTCCCTGTCTTGGCTACATGCAGAAATGTTACTCTTCAAGGACTGTTAACTCCCTGACATCATATAACAAGATTCAGACCCCATATCAATTGTCTGTGTTTTAACTATCAGGGTTTGTGGCTTGAGTATGCCTGGAGTTTGAATGTACCTGGTCTTCCTTCAAGGTAGGGTATATTGTTGCTAAGTTACTGGATTCTCTTCTTCAGTGGTCATTACCTTACAATAGTCTCCCAAACTCCCTTAAAATTCCCACTCTGTCTTTAATCCCCTGGTGGGATTTTTAAACTATTTAATTATCCTACTCTCTCCCTATCATTTGCATTACTGAACTACATTCATGTGTCTTCCTTACTTATCCATGTGTTTTGCAGTGAGAGATGGACATTCAGTCTCATGGAGCTAAATACTGGAAAAAGCCATGATATTCTGACTGGGAATTGAACTTATCCCCCTCACGAAATATGGTTGAATTAATGTCATTTCTGTTTAGTATATTAGCTCATTCTCTCATTTTTTGCACTGCAATGATGTTTTGTAATAAGCAATATTAAATTTTAACACCCAGTCTGCCCCCCTTGAGAAAAACTAAGTTGTACGTGCTGCATTTATGATTATAGGTGAGCAAATCAAAGAACTAAGCTGAGAATGCTTTCACTGACTTTTATTTTATGTTTCATGTTACATGATGTGAGGAGTGTTATGTAATATCAACAGTTTACTGTATTCACATACTGTCACTCATTCAGTAAACATTTATTATAACATTTCTTTTTGCCACTTAAGTTCTGTGCTAGATGATAAAACCACTGCTAGAGCTGCTAAGTTTGCAGTGCACCTGTGGCTATCACCTGCATGTATAATGGTCACAATCGTGTGTTTCTATACTTGAACTTTCTAGGAAGCTCTTGTAAAAGAGAAAAACATGGGTTGGTGCTAGAAAACCTGGGTTCAAATCCAACCTCTGACTCTTTGTAGCTTTATGGTTTTGATTAAATCCTTTTTCTTCTTGAGCCTCAATTTCCTCTTGTGTCAAAAACAAACATGCTTGTCCTAGGGTTGTGTGAGATAATGCACAAAAAGCATCTGTAAACTTTAGAGAGGTTCCCAGATTTAAAATATTGGAATTATTATAAAATGTGTAGGCAGTTACAATTAAGGAGCAAATGAAAAGCATTTTCCATGAGAACATCCTGCCTAGCAGCAGAGACCTTGCCAGGATGTCTCACCCAGGGCTCCTTTGGAAGTACACTCTGATCCATGATTGGCAGTAGCATGCTTGGAGCCCTCCATGGCCCTGCTTCAGTGCTGTGTTCCACACAGCTTGCTCTTTGTTAATTAAACTGAGCCAAGAGTGTCAGCATTTATTAGATCGGACTCTGGGACAAGCATGGAACTGTGAAAGCAAAAAAGAATTTCACATTTGTGCAAGGTTATTGAAAATACATAGGCTTTGAAGTTTACATATCTTGCCTTCTTGTACATTACAATTTAAAATAGGCATCCTACTCAAGGAATATGCAAAAGAAATGTCCAGCTTTGCTAATGCTAACCGGCATGTGGGTCTTTCAGTGCCATTGGAGCATTTAGATTTTTATCCCCAAGAGGCCTGTATTCTGTACTCAGCTGAAACCAGTGGAAAAGGATCTCAGAGATAACAATATCATAGCCCAAATGTCTAGAGTTATTTTCATCTGGATGATGCATTTTACTTTCTGTACTTTTTAAATGGAAAGGAATAAAAGAGCCTTGTTTCTCTCCCACCCCCCAATTGAGTAGCACAGCCTACATCTTGAAAAGCTATCAACAGACTCCTATTTCTTTGATATATTTAACCAGAAGGGGCTCGTGATGATGAGTGATCATATACAGACACTTTTAAATGTGGGAGTTAATGGAAGTGAGAATAAAAGGAGAAATTATTTTTACTCTTTACTGTGCCTCCCAGTGAAAAGATTTTTGGCCTTTTCTGGAGGAAACCTGCCTGATTCACCTGCCTGGTGATTACTGATGAAGCCTGACTTACATCTTTACACACCAGCATTAAAGGGTCCTGGTTTTTCTTTATCTTTGAGAATACTTCCTTCCTTGAGTCATTAGAATCAGCTCTAAGACAGCTTTCTCCCACTCGACTTCAAATGCGAGAACAGTCAATTTTAAGGAGCGTGTGTAGAAATAAATTGTACTTTGGTGCTTCTCTAATAATCAAAGAAAAATATGGGCTATTTCCTTGGAATTAGAGACAGACATGCTCACATTTACCAAATATTTATATGGAACCAAATGTTTCTTAAACAGATTAAGACTAGTTAGTGACATACCAGCCTAGCCCAGTGTGTCTGAAGTTATGGCTGGGGACTCCTGTGTTGTCACCAGGTGAAGGCATTGCCACCAGCTACACGTTTGCTGTCAACAGCTCCAATTTGTACACATTTCCATGCTTATTCTTTAAAATTTTTGTTGAGTATATAAAGTTTATTTTTAAGAATAGTAAACAGATTGCAGTTTACTCCCATTTCTTTGATTAACTAAACCAGAAGGGGCTCATGATGATGAGTGATCATTTACAGACAGTTTTAAATGAGGGAGTTAATGGAAGTGAGAATAAAAGGAGAAATTATTCTTACTCTTTACTGTGCTTTAAAGTTAAAAGATTTTTGGCCTTGTCTGAAGGAAACCTGCTTCATTCACCTGCCTGGGGATTATCAACGAAGCCTGACTTACATCTTTACTTACAGTCAAAAATTATAATGCGGGCTTCCCTGGTGGCACAGTGGTTGAGAGTCTACCTGCTGATGCAGGGGACAGGGGTTCGTGCCCCGGTCCGGGAAGATCCCACATGCCACGGAGCGGCTGCGCCCGTGAGTCATGGCCGCTGAGCCTGCGTGTCCGGAGCCCGTGCTCCGCAACGGGAGAGGCCACAACAGTGAGAGGCCCGCGTACCGCAAAAACAAAAACAAAAAACTATAATGAATGACTGGATACGTACTGAAAGACATTAAAAAAGAAAAAACACTTTTAAACCATAGATATACACACTACATAATTATTACAATTTTTGCTTAATTTTATCATAAATTAATTTCAGACAATTCTCGTACATATAGTTTCCTGCCTTACATAGGTCAGACATAAGATCAGTGCTTTTCAATGTTTCTAATTTTCAAAGTGGTTAAAATTTTATGTTTCATTGTAACAATTTTTAGCTATTCAGCCTATTTATAACAACCAAGGAGAGAAACAGAATGGATCTTATGAAAAGACATTCATTAATGGGCAAGTATACGGGGATTAGAAAAGTCTGTCTGAATCAGAAGGCAGGGATGACATTTAGTACCCAAGTCCGCTTCCAGACAAAATTAGCTAAGGCTGCAGTGAGGTTAAAGCCTGCTGGTTGCAAAATTGGAAATTGGTTTCCTGGGGCTCTCTGTAAACTCTTCATTACTTTACTCAATCATGGTTCATTAGCAAGTTAACAGACAGAAGACCAGTGTAGGTTGGGATGTATGTGGAGCCAATCCTTCCATCTCCTTGAGCATCACTTAAAACTTGAATGTCACAGCAGATTAGACATTACATTGAGCTGTATTTTCATACAATGCTGTACACGGTCATCCCACAAATCACATCCACTCAACCTCTAAATATTGTTAAGTGTTTTTGTTTTATCATGCATTTCACAGGTCAGAATAGGTTTTAATTACAAGAGACTCTGATGGAACAAATAAGAAATCTCAAAAGTCATCTAAAAAAGAAAACTTGGAAAAACTCAGTTAAGAGGTCTGACGAAAGTAGATTTAATTGTTCCCATTAACTTGAATCTAGTTCACTGGAGGGGAAAAAATCCATAGAGACATTAGAGCATTTAAATGTGCTTCTGAAAATGTTTGGACAAACTGTAGCCTTGGCTCATGAAACAGTTTTGCTCAACCTAAGCAAATGTTTTTGACTCTCAGACCAAAAAATTCATTTTATGCAGTTCATATTGCAAGAAGGTATTTTTGTAGTCTTGTGACTCATGAAAAACACACTGTCTAGGGAATGTTACATAATTCCCTAGGACCCATTACCAGTTAAGTTGTATTTCTGTTTTGGCCTGGTAGGCATTATATTACTCAGAGGGTCTGTTATTAGTTGCTGTCTAAAGTATCCATTACTCATATATTATGTGTATTTCATACTATAGAGTGTTTCATATTCAGGGAGTAAGCCTGACTGTTAGTTGAAATAAAGTGGGATGGATGTTCAGTTTAAGGAGGATTGGGTTTACCAGACAAGGATGCCCACTCTCATCACTTTTATTCAACATAGTACTGGAAGTCCTAGCCAGAGCAATTAGGCAATACAAATAAATAAAAGGCATCCAAATTGTAAAGGAAGGAGTAAAACTGTCTCTATTCACAGATGGCACAATATTACATATAGAAAACCCTAGGCTCTACAAAAAATATTAGAAGTAGTAAATGAATTCAGTAAAGTTGAAGGATACAAAATTAATATACTAAAATCACTTGTGTTTCTAGACACTAATACCAAACTATAGTACAGAAATTAAGAAACCGATCCTATTTATAACTGCATCAAAAAAAATAGAATAAATAGGAACAAAAAACTAAGGAGATGAAAGATCTGTACACTGAAAACTATAAGACATTGATGAAAGAAATTGAGAAAGACAAAAATAAATGGAAAGATATTTTGTGTTCATGTACTGGAAGAATGAATATTGTTAAAATGTCCATATTCCCCAAAGCAATCTACAGGTTCAGTGTAATCACTTTCAAAATTCCAATAGCATTTTTCACAGAACTAGAACAAACAATCCTAAAATTTGTACAGAGCAACAAAAGACCCTGAATAGCCAAAGAAACCTTGAGAAAAAACAATAAAGTAGAAGCATTATGCTTCCTCATTTCAAATTATATTATAAAGCTATAGTATTCAAAACTGGCCCCAAAACAGACACATAGATAAAGGGAACAGAATAAAGTGGGCAGAAATAAACCTAAGCATATATAGTCAATTTATGACAAAATAGCCAAGACTATACAACGGGGAAAAGATAGAGTCTTCAATAAAGGATGTTGGGAAAACTGGGTAACCACATGCAAAAGAATGAACCTGGACCCCTATCTTACATCACACAAAAATTAGCTCCAATGGATTAAAGACTTGAATATAAGACTTGAAACCATAAAACTCCTAGAAGAAAACACAAGCTCCTTGACATCAGTCTTGGAGGTGATCCTTTGGACATGATACCAAAACCAAAAGCAACAAAAGCAAAAATTGACAAGTGGGGCTACATCAAACTAAAAAACTAGTGCATGGCAAGGGAATCCATCAACAAAATGAAAAGACAACTTACCTACTGGGAGAAATATTTTCAAATCATATATTTAATAAGGGGTTAATATCCAAAATGTATAAATAACTCATATAAGTCAATAGCAAAAAAAAAAAAAAAGAAAAGAAAAGAAAAAGAAAAAAAAAAGAAAAGAAAGAAAAAAACCCCAAACCACACAAAAACCACAAAAAAAACCCCAACAAAAAAACAAGCAATCTGATTGAAACATGGGCAGAGGATCTGAATAGACATTTTCCAAGGAAGTTGTACTGATGGCCAACAGGTACATGAAAGGTATGTAACATTACTGATCATCAGGTATATTGAAATCAAAACCACAATGAGATATCGCCTCACACCTGTCAGAATGACTATCATCAAAAAGACAAGAGATAACACGTGTTGACGAATATGTAGAGAAAAGGGAGTCCTTGTGCACTGTTGGTGAGAATGTAAATTGGTGCATCCATTATGGGAAACACTATGCCTCAGAAAATTAAAAATAGAGCTACCATATTACCTAGCAGTCCTACTTCTGGGTATATGTCTAAAGGAAATGAAAACAGGTTATCAAAGAAATTCTGTACATGTTCATTGCAGCATTATTCACAATAGCTAAAATATGGAAATAAGTGTCTATCAGTGGATGGATGAATAAAGAAGATGTGGTATACATATATGATGGAATATTATTAAACCATGAGAAAGAAGGAATTCCTGCCATTAGTGAAAAATAGATGGACCTTGAGGCCATGATGCTAAGTGAAATAAGTCAGAAAGAGAAAGACAAATACTACATGGTGTTAATTATGTGTGGACTCTTAAAAAAATTCAAACTTGTAGAAACAGTAGAAGAGTGGTTTCCAGGGGCTGGTGGGTGGGGGAAATATGGACAGGTTGGTAAAAGGATAAAAATTTTCAGCTATAAGATGAATAAGGGCTGAGGATTTAATGTAAAATATGGTGACTGTAGTTGATAATACTGTATTATATGATTGAAATTTGCTAGGAGAGAGCTTAAATGCTTTCACCAAAAAAACCCAAAAGATAAATATGTGACATCATGGACGTGGTAATTTACTAGATGTGGGAATTCTTTCATAATGTATGTGTGTATCAGATCACCACAATGTACACTTTAAATATTTTACAACTTTATTCATTAAAAACAAAAAAGAATTGTGTTTGCTAGAAAGAGAAAAAACAAAACCTACGGGTGGCTTGAATATTTTTTTTTTAAAGGTCAGTCTGCAATAGTAAGAAACAAAACAGAAGTGATATTCTATTTAACACTTACTTTTTACATAGGAGGAAGAAACATGACAGTGATTTATCCTGGCTTAACTTCTGTCCTTTGAGATACAGGAGTTGCCATTTTATCCCCACTTTCTTTTCTGTTCTAGTTTTCTTGCATTTATTTAACAATTTCTAGGCCAGCCTTCCCTGCATCATTTTCTCATTTGTTTTCATATAAAAGTAGACTCTTATGAAATGCACTCTTCCTGCCAACAGGTGAGGACCCAGCTGTCTGATCATCACACTTCAGTGCTGCCCAAATGTATTGATTGGAATGAGAGGTTCACCACGATTTTCAAACCCCTAATAAAGTTTGATTCAATAATAGACAGTTGACCCATATTTATTTATATTTAGGCTACAGTATTTCATTACCATTTTTTCTTTCTTGACACCAGAAAAAAAAAAAAAAGGATTAAACAGGTCTGTTGGTAGAAACTTACTCTACAGAGAAATCTTGTTGTAAGGTAAAAATCACTCCATCCTCAGACTCCAGAAAATTAGACTGATTCTGGTTTAAATTACAGAGTACAGATTTGGCCCAGAAAGTGTCCATGTTTGGAAGAGAGTTGTTTGTCTGAAAGCCTGTGGACTAACTTGGGCTGTCAGGCCTCTTCTGGACACACAGGCACTCCACTGTACTGGCCTCAAATTAGTCCCGGTTCTGGGATAGTGACACCGACTCAAGAGAGAGGGAGGTTTGAACTGGTCTCAGAACCTGCACTTTTGGAGGTACTTTCTTTATTTTGTTAGGCCTTAACTCTCAGAAAGACACAACACCATGCAGTGACATTCTGTCCTTTTCTTTTTTTTCAGTCTTACCCATGCATAACTCTCAACTGTCCTGTTTTCCTTCATACTCTCTTTCCCAGAGGGAATTCAACAGCACTGTAGTGTGACTTGAAAATATTCCCCAATAGTAAAATAAACAAAACTATTATAAAAAAATCTCTCTTGCATAAGTCAAACTGAGTTTTAAAAGTGTATGCCTTTGGCACTATCATTTTAGATCATAAACTCTTTGCAAGCCAGGGTGATGTAAGATTTGATTAATTTTGTCCAATGCCATGTGATTAAATCTTAATATATATTGACTATTTTTGCCCATTAACATAATCTGTTTATTTCAATGTATTATTTTCCTACTTATTTCCTTAATGTACTTACTATATACAATAGGCAGCAGGAAGAGTAGGCATAGGAGTCAACAGGAAAACATTTTTTCTTGTACTTATTTTTTGGAGAATTATGATTAATATCATTATTTGCCATCTCCTTTTTCATTCTAAGATACAAATATTTTCTCCTTTAACAAAGATATTACTCCATTATTTCCAGCAGGATTCTTTTTCAGGCTGCCTTTTTGTTATTAACTACTCCATTTATAATCATCTCAAGAAATATCATTCCTCTCCTGTTCAGAAGTGCAGCCCTTACCTTACATCTCAGTACCTGAGGGAGTTGAAGGGTGTGAATGCCATTGCTCTGAAGATTCTGGAGGTGATAAATTTATCAGTGAGCACGTCCTCTGTTTGTGGGGCTGAGCCACACTTTGATGGACTTGGACAGACTTTCTTCAGTGACACCCAACCTGCAGAGAAATATTTTAGTCTTGTTCCCTTAGAACAGCCACCTAAAGAAAGAATTAATCACCTTCCAAATCAAATGCAAAACTTTCAATTAACAAGGCTAAAGAAAAGGAAATTTTAAGTGCTCTATCCTGAGTAGGAAAGTGAGCAAGGCATGGAACTAGTCAAACCCATTGCATGGGAATTTGTAATAACAATCTATTTCAAAGAGAAGAATCCAGCTGGCATTCAGAATAAAGCCTGGACTGGAATCCTCAGGATGGGATGAAGAATAGAGTGAGAAATTCTTCATATACAGTCTTCCCAGGATGAGATGCAAAATGGGATGAGAAACTCATTGTATATAGCATTCTTTCTTTATTTATTTTAAGAGAGCCTGTATCTCAAGTTGCTTATGGTCTAAAGCACTGAGTTTTATCATAATTCCTGAACTTTCTGAGTCTCATAAGTGCTTTTTTCTCATCTGTAGTAGTTGGACATCTGTTGTTGTTTCAGCCCCCTCATGACAGGGGAGCACTCCCTGCAGAAGGTTCAGGACAGCCCGTTGTGTCTGGAGAGCTCTCTCGGAATGAGGAAGGGGTACTGAAGGCTCAGAGGCAGAAACAGAGTAGAGGGAGAATGAAGCCTGGTGAAGAAGGTGTGTGGAGAAGGTAGTGGATAGGAGGTGGAGGTGGGTCTCTGGTACAAGGTCAGTTTCAGACAGAAGATTAGAACTAAGGATCACAGACCATGGACTTGGACTAGGGTGGCCAGTGGAGGATTGCAGAGAGCAGGACTGGGGCTGAAGAACTGAGTTCTGAGCTTGGTCCTGTCACTAGTGTGTGTGTCATTTGTGTGACTTTAGGCATATTCTTTTTTAAAAATATTATTTATTTATTTATTTTTGGCTGCATAGGGTCTTTGTTGCTGCACATGGGCTTTCTCTAGTTGCGTCGAGTGGGGGCTACTCTTCATTGTGGTGCACGGGCTTCTCATTGCGGTGGCTTCTCTTGTTGCGGAGCACGGGCTCTAGGCGTGAGGGCTTCAGTAGTTGTGGCTTGCGGCCTCTAGAACGCAGGCTCAGTAGTTGTGGCACACGGGCTTAGCTGCTCCGCGTCATGTGGGATCTTCTTAGAGCAGGGCTCGAACCTATGCCCCCTGCATTGGCAGGCGGATTCTTAACCACTGCACCACTAGGGAAGTCCTAGGCATATTCTTTAACTTTACTGATTCTTAGTTTTGTCATCTGTAAAATGAATGAAATCACTAAGTTCCATTACAGTTTTAAGATTGGTGGTTCTATGGTATGTCTTATTTGGAGTCATCATACTGTCAAAAGGAATGAGGCTGCTTAGAGAACATTAGAATTAAGTTGAAAATGAACACACTAGATCACTCTTTTTGACACTGATGGTTAGTTAGCAATTTAACAACCGTACTTAGCAAATGAATTCATGAGAAAGATAAGGAGAACATTCACTGAATACACTCTATTAAGAAACATTTCTGTTTTATGTACTGACAGTAACAATAGATTAGAAAAGTTAAACAAGTAACTTGTGTATTTAAAAAATATTTAACAAAGGAATGTACTCTTTTTAGATTTTTTTGCTTACTATTTTTAAAAAGCTGTTACACATAAACAACAACGCTTATAACAAAAGCAATAAAAACTTTTCATTTTAGTTTTATTCACAAAGGAAATTATATTCAAATCATACTAAAATTCTATTGAAAGTGGATATGGTGCATGTTCTCCCCCTCCCCTGCCCCAGAAGGCATGTGTCACAATGCAGATTTTACCTAGACACAGATCTCCTAGGCACTTTAACAAAATAAGAATAGAGAGAAAAACAAGAATTAGAGAAAAAAATTGAAACCAACTTGTACTATACAGCACTGAGGTGGCAGAAACATCTCTACTACAGCTTAATCCTCGTGACAAGCCCAAAACTCTACAATAACGGCTGGCACTGTCTGATGAAATTGCCAAGGAGCAAGATGCCACAGCTGGGAACATTATCCTTGTGTTTCAGATGAAATTGATACAGCAAATGGCACTCCATCATTAACTCCTTGGTATCCGTATTGGGCTTTCTACAAAAAATTGAAATCTCTTATCAAGGGTAAGTTTCAAAGGGTAACAGGGAGAGATGGATGACAAGGATAACCATTTTATTAGAAAAAGAAATTGAAGAAGAGACTGTAAATATTGCTCAAAGAAGGAAAAATAGCAAATAAGAAGTGATTTTTAAATGACAAACTATAGAGGGATAGAGGAGTTGTAATAGCGTCAGGTTGATGAATGTTCTAAAATGGCAGGACTATTTATATTTTCTCTAAAGTAGGTGGTAGTATTTTTGCCAGAGACAATGAGGAAAACAATAGGGAGTATATTTAAAATAAAAAGATGGTGAAGAATAACCATGATGAGATTCTAAATAATCCATAAATGTTAACTGAACATATACAATGTGTGTGACCCTGTGATAACAACTGCATGATAGTATTGTCTATATACAATGTATAAGTATATTGTATAGTTTATGTACAACATGTAAGACCCTGTGTGAAGAACTGCACAGTTTGAGTCTATAGGTCTATAGTACAATCGTGTCTATAAATATAGTACAGTCCATGTGGTAGACAGAACTGTACCTTCCGTGCTCCATGATATCCAACTCAAATTCTCAGAACTTGTGAATATAAGTAAGTCCCTTACATTGCAAAAGGGTCTTTGCAGATGTGGTTAAGGGTATGGAATTTGAGAGGGGGAGTTATCCTGAATTATTTGGGTGGGTCCAGTCTAATTACATCAGTACTTAAAAGCAGACAGCTTCTCTGGCTGGGTGAGAAGGATGAGATAGAAGTAGAGTCTGAAGCATGAGAGGGATTCAGCTCATGAAGGCTGGGTTTGAAGTTGGAGGAAGGAGCCCATGAGTTTAGGAATGTGGGGCCTCTGGGAGCTGGGATCTCAGTCCTACACTTTTACTTTGTCAGTGAGCTGTCTTCTCTCTTTTAGAAATAGAAAAAAATATAATCGAGTAGAAATAATTCAGTTGAAGGGCTAGAAAATCAAGTTGGAAGAATTATCTCCAAAAGTAAAGCAAAAAAAAAAAAAAAAGACAAAGACAGTAAAAGTGAAATAAAACAGATCACAGAGAAAATACCCAGGTTATCTTTTCTATAACCAATAGGGATCCAGAAAGAGGTAATGGAGAAAATAAGCCCACTAGATTTTATTCATACATCTATTCCTGAAAGCTGATAACCAGTAAACAGTGACTACATTATTTAGACTGTAAATATTTTTCATTGGAGAACCATTTCTTTCCTAAAATAACTCATGTCCTAACTCTTGAAGAATAATATTGCTAGTAGGGAGGTGAAATGAGCCTTTGTCACATTCTCAAGGTCTTTTATTTCATTTATTTTTATTTTATTAACTTTATTGAGGAATAACTGACATATAATTGTGTAAATGTAAAGGATACAGTGTAATGATTTGTTACACATATCCATTGTAGAATAAGTACCAAGATCAAGATAATATCCATCACCTTACATAGCTAACATAGTCAACACTTTCTTTTTTGTGCTGAGAATGCTCAAGATCTACTCTTGGTAACCTTCGGGTATACAATACTGTACTATTAACCACAGTTCTGTTATTTTTAACCACTTCAGTCATACCAGTCCTTTGTTTCCTGCAGGCACTGCAGAGCCCTTTAATTCCTTGGCCCTCTCTGTGTGGCTGCCAGGCATCTAGAACTCAGGGTGGAGTCCACTCTTCCCTGAATTTCACTTCTGACTGCTCCTGATCTACTCCTTCCTTTTGTTTCTAAATGACTTCAAGTAACTTCCTAAGAGAGGACGGGGGTGAGAGATGGGAGTGGAAAGTCAACACTCTTGCGTACTTGAAATGATTTTCTTTTTCACTTAATTTTATGGATAAATTGGCATTTTGGATTTTAGGCCCCAATTTATCCCTCAAGACTTGAAAACTATTGCTGTGCTGTTTTCTGGAATCCAGTTTATTGATGGGACATATTATGTTAAAATGATACCTATTTCTTTGTAGTAGCTTTTCTTTTCCTCCTTAAAAGCATTTAGGACTTTATCTTTGAGGCTTTACAATGTTATATGTACATTTCTAGATGTGGGCCTTTAGTCATTCATTGCTCTGGAGAGTTTTCAGTCTAAAGACCTGTATTCAGGGCTTCCCTTGTGGCGCAGCGGTTAAGAGTCCACCCGTCACTGCAGGAGACACAGGTTCAAGCCCTGATCCGGGAAGACCCCACATGCCAAGGAGCAACTAAGCCCATGCACCACAACTACTGAGCCTGTGCTCTACAGCCCATGAGCCACAACTACTGAGCCTGTGTGCCACAACTAATGAGCCTGCATGCTGCAACTACTGAAGCCCATTCACCTAAAGCCTGTGCTCTACAACAAGAGAAGCCACCGCAGTGAGAAGCATGAGCACCACAACGAAGGTTAGCCCCTGCTCGCCACAACTAGAGAAAGCTCACGTGCAGCAATGAAGACCCAACGCAGCCAAAAACAAACAAATAAATAAATTTATTTTTTTAAAAAAAAGACCTGTATGCAGCATGTTGTTAAGTCTTTTATTATCTTTTCCTTTAGTCTTTCCCCCCTTTTTTCACTTCTTTTTATTCTCTCCATTTCCTATTTCTGGATACCTATTGGTTAAAAGTTAAATCGTGCCTAGAGAAAAACTCAAAATAAAATAGTAAAAAACATTTTAAGATTAAAAATAAAATAAGGGCTTCCCTGGTGGCGCAGTGGTTGAGATGCAGGGGACGCGGGTTCGTGCCCCGGTTCGGGAAGATCCCACATGCCGCAGAGCGGCTGGGCCCGTGAGCCATGGCCGCTGAGCCTGCGCGTCTGGAGCCTGTGGTCCACAACGGAAGAGGCCACAGCAGTGAGAGGCCCACATACATACAAAAAAAAAAAAAAAGTAGAAATAATAAACACAGTTATTGTGGAAGACAGCATGTAGCTTATTGAACATGAAACTACAGTCCAGGCTAAGAGTTTTATAGGCATTAATATTTAATCCTCCAACAATGCTGAGGCAGATACTATTTTCTCAATTTATAGGGAAGAAAATTTAGCAATGGAAATTTTAAGTAATGTGCCAAGGTTTAAATAACTAGGAAGTACTAGAATTGGATTTCAAACCCAAGTTTATCTGACTCTAGAGTCAGGGGTTTTGCAATTCTGCCTTTCCTCTCTCCCTTCCACAGATGAAATAAACAAAACTCAAAGCATAGAGCTCATGAATGATGATTGTTTGATTTAAATGAATTATACGTTAAACTTTCAACTCAATCAAGTGTTCATACAGCTAGATGTTTTCATCACAGTTATTCTTTGTAAAGTTCTAGAAGCTTTGACAAACACACAATGTCATGTGTCCACCATACAATACCAGACAGAAAAGTTTCATAGCCCTAAAATTTCTCTGTGCTTCACCTGGTTAACCCTTCCACCTCCTCAAGCCCCTGACAACCACTCATAAGTTTTCTATCTCTGTACTTTAGTCTTTGACAGAATTTCATATATATAGTATTATACAGTATATGTCCTTGTGAAACTTCTTTCTTCACTTAAGCATACGCATTTAAGCAATCTCATATAACATTTATCCACATTGTTGCATAGACTATCAGCTTATTCTTTTTGTTCATCAAATAATATTCCATAGTATGGATGTACCATAGTTTGTTTATTAATTTGTCCATTGAAGGCCATCTTGGTTGCTTCCAGTTTCAGGGTGTGTCCTGATTTTTAAAGATTAACAGTGAATATTCACATTCATAGGTGCTAGCGGAGGGTATGACAGGAGTTGTAATTTACCATCTATCACCGGTGTATGTAATTTTCCAAATTACAAATGACTCAGGTTATTCAATATACATTTTAAAGATGCAATAAATTATACTTTGTTACTAAGCAAGGAAGAATGTAAATAAATGAACTGAGCATTCAGGTAAAGAAATTAGAAACAGAGAAACAAGCCAATGGAAATGAAAGGGGATGAGAAAAACAAAACACAGACATTAATAAATTGGAAGATACAAAATAGTAGAAATTATAAATAATTTCAAGAGATTTTTACTTGCAATAAATCCTGTAACATATGCACAATTTTAGCATGTTTGATCAAGAAAAAAGGACAAAATCCTTCAAGTACATATCATTAGAACAAAAAAGAAGATATATTATATGCCAGGTAAATGGTTTCAGAGTACAGAAAGAGCTATAAACTTCCCAGGTACATTTTATAAAGTCAAAAGAATACTAATCTCAATATCTGACGTAGACATTTCCCCAACTATAGAATAATCTTATTTATTTTTGGAAAAAAATTTTTTTAAAGTTTGGTAGCAAATTGACTTCACTGGTTATAAGAGAAATTGATAAAACAACAAGGTCCTACTATATAACACCAGGAACTAGATTCAATATCCTGTGATAAACCATAATGGAAAAGGATATGAAAAAGAATATATATATGTATAACTGAGTCACTTTGCTGTTCATCAGAAATTAACACAACATTTTAAATCAACTATATTTTAATAAAATTTTTAAAAATTAAAAAAGAGAAATTGATACAACTTAGTATGTTTTATCCCAGGAATGCAAGAACAGTACTAAAATAACATATCATTTCAATATGTTAAAGGAAAAAAATATAATTTAAAAAGTTTCTCTGAGGGTATTAATTAATAATAATTACTAACTTTCATTGAATGCTTAGACTGTGCCAGGCACTGTTCCAAGTACTCTATTAACTTAGCTCACTGAATTCTCACAAAGCCATCAAAAAATAAGTACTATTATTATTATTTTACCAGTTTTACAGAAAAGAAAACCAAGGCACAGATAGCTTAAATACAACTAGGAAATAGCAAAGTCATGTTCAGGACATGAACCCAGGAAATGTGACTGAAGCGCTTGTGCTCTTATCCACTGGCACACAATCCACAGAATTTATTTCTGGTTAAAAACAACAGCTACGAAAACCACAAAACCACCATCACCACCACAAATGAGTCCGCCACCACTCACTATTGCTACCACCACAGCATAAAATTATGAGTGGTGATATAACATAATAAAGAGGGCCTATTTCAACCTAAAAGTGAACATAATAGTACAAAATGAAACACTAAAACCCTCTACTCATATTATTTTATACATTCCCAGAAATTCTTGACTACTGAATAGAAAATGAAATAATTACAAAGTATATCTTTTGGAAAAGAAAATATTTAATTACCATAATTTGCATATGATATAATGGCCTATCTTGGAAACCTAAGAGAATTACTGGAAAACCTATTAGAAATAATAAGAGAGATCAATAAATTAACCAGATGGAAAAAAATGCAAAAAAAGTCAATTTTTTTTTGTTATTTGGGAGTTTCAATAGAAGGAAAAGAGTGCATTCACAATAGCTAATAAATTATAAACTGCCTAGAAATGATGTATAGGATCAAAATAAATCCAGCTAAAAAACTTTGTTGAAATATCTAAAAGAAACATAAATACATAATATCATAAATTATTCCAGTGGTGTACTGGTAAACCAGGGAGCCATGATTTGTTGCATTTGCTGATTTCCATAGTGTAAAAATTTCCACCATGGCTGATTTCAAGATACCAGGAATTTAAAACCACCTGGTAAAATTCCTGAATTATTTAACAATTGGCTTTTCTGTGTTGCTAAGAGCTGGCTCCAGAACAACTGAATTTTTCTCAATCTAATTTGTATGTTTAATGTAATTACATTCTAAGCCTCATTACTATGTTTTTTGAAGCTAGACAGAGTAATTTTAAAATTCATCTCAAGTTCACTTTGGAAAGTAAAATCATGATACTAGCCAGCACAATTTTGCAAAAATAGTAAGCAGGGCATGTACTACTATATGTTATAAAACTACATCATGTTATAAAACTACATGTTATAAAACTAATCATGTTATAAAACTACAATGAAAAGCAATTTGCTTTGCTAGTTCTACTAAGAGCTGTTAACAGCCCAGCATTCACTGGAAGAACACTTTTTATTATTTTCAATTATGATGAGCAATATGTAGTTTGAACATACCATTTTACTTTATGAAACCTCAGCTTGGAATCTAGGTTTTTGATTTAAAATTCACACATACTCAAGTATACTTTTTATAAATAGAAGCAAATTTTTGTTTAGTATTTCACCTTTAGAAAAATGTATAAACATAGCAATCTTCCTTTAAAAAAATAACATTGCAAGGCTTATAACAAATTTTGCACAACGGCTTCAGGTTTTCTTTTAATTTGATATTATTCCTGGGATGCAACTTATCTAGTATCTCATCTGCTCACTAAAAGTAGAGCTTCTCAGAACCACACACAAACCCAACCGCAACAAAATCCACACGGCCCAGAAAGTTCAGGCCAACTCAACCCTAGATATCTAACTTTTCTGGTAGTATTCTGTACTCCAATCCAAGTCACCGTCTCCCTTGTCTCATACTCTTATTATCAACTGCTTCTAGTCTTCTGACCCACTCTCACACTACTCTACCCTCTAAAAAAACTTTCATTGTGCCCTTTATTTCATGGTAAATCTATTCTACCTGTTAGAATGTTTGACTGAACAGTCCCTTCATCCTTTTGCCTCAATGAACAAGGAATCAGGTTTTTAAGGAATTGTTACATTTCCCCCCCAACTCTACATTCAGCTGATACTCATTGTCCTGCTTACATCTAAATACTTCTTTCCCCTTCTCTGAAACATCATTTTGCTTTGAGACCAACTACATCCTCTTTCTAACACTTTTTGTAACCACAAAGGATAAATATCCCAATCTAGCCTCACATTTGCTGAAGATTTTGAAATTGGCTCATGTGCTTCTAAACCATGTCTTCCATTTTCTATATTCCTTTGTGAAAGTATTTGTAATGTATATTCCACTTAGTGCGTTCAAATTCTTTCTCCCTCTCCCTCCTTCCCTCTTTTTGGTAGTCCTGAATTTTAACTACCTTTACCTGAATTTCATCTTATCCACTCATTCCAACAGCCAAATCCAGGATGTGTCATCACTGATAGTTGTTCCAAATCTGTGGTCTAAAATGTAAACATCTTTCTTTTTTCTACAATTTATCATCATTCTAGCTCAGTAATTCCATCTATTCAGAGTTACAACTCAGTGTTGTAGAGGTATCAGTTCTCCTCTATATTGATCTTTAGATGCAATGAAATCCAAATCAAAATCCCATCAGTTTTTTTTGTTATAATTGACAGTATTGAATTGCTTATATAATTCATATGGAAATGCAAAGATAAATATAACATAAGCACAATATTTAAAATAGTGCAGTATTGGCACAAAATACCAGGTAGTCAACCAACGGAACCAAACTGAAAATCTGAAAATTTTCATGAATGTATAAGCATAATATTTATGGTAAAATGGCACAACAGAACAGTTGGCAAAACATGCATATTTCAATAAATGTAGTTGAAACAAATAGACCTCCAGATATAAAAATATAGACTCCACTTTCACAACACGCCTGAAAATTAATAAAGCATTGAGAGATATTATATGAAATGTTTTTATAACTTAGATGTGAGAAAAATTTCATAAACAACACACAAATGCAATGACTTAAAGGTAAGTGTTGCTACATATGACTATATTAACATTAAGAATTTCTGATTATTATAAGGTTGATTTTTAAAATTTATTTTATTGATTTATTGATGGTATTTCTATCCAGTTTATAGTTGTTATGTGTGAGAGAGTCAGTATAAAAGGAACTTCAACTATTGAGAAAACATCATCTCTTTAAATATTTATGTGACACCATTCTTTCTCCCTTATATTTTCTCTTTTTGTCCTCTCTTCTCCAATTACATATATGTTTGACCACTTGACCTTGATTTACAGATGGCGTGTACAGTTTTCTTTATTCTTTAAAAAAATATTTTTTCCTTCATGCATCAGTGTTGATAAATTCTATTGACATGTCTTCAAACTAATTATTTTCTCTGCTTATTTCAGTCTTCTGATAAGTCCACCATGATACCTTTATTTCTGTTCCCACAACTTCTCCACTTATATTGGGCTTATTTTAATAGTTTCTATCTTTCTTCTGAAATTTCCCACTTGTTCACAGATTTTGCATGCTTTTTCCACTATGTCAGTTAACAAAATCTTGACACTAAAAAATCCTTGTCTGATCATTCTAACATATGCAAAATCTCTGAGTCTGGTTCTTCTGAATATTTTAGTCTCTTGACAATGTGTCAAATCATCTTGTCTCTTCCATGTCTTGCAAGTTTTTGAAAATTAAATATCAGCAACTGTGTATAAAGAAACTATGGTGGGGACTTCCCTGGTGGCGCAGTGGTTGAGTCCGCCTGCCGATGCAGGGGACACGGGTTCGTGCCCCGGTCTGGGAAGATCCCACATGCTGCGGAGTGGCTAGGCCCGTGAGCCATGGCCGCTGAGCCTGCACGTCTGGAGCCTGTGCTCTGCAACGGGAGAGGCCACAACAGAGAGAGGCCCGCATACCGCAAAAAAAAAAAACAAAAAAAAACAAAAAAAACAAAACTATGGTGTATAAAGACTATAGCAACAGAAGTAACTACTACTCCAGTAAAAGGCATGCTGCTTCTTGTGTCAGGCTAGTCCGTATTTTAAACTGGGACTAGGTTTTTTGTTGCTCTAATAGATCCACTAAGCCACAGGCCACAGACTTAATTGAGAGCAGGAGTAAAACACAACGTTCTTTTGGCAGGGCTCAGACTGTGTGTCTGGAGGTTTTTATTTTGTTTATATTTGTTAAATAAATTAATGAATGAACACATTGCTATGTCGTGAGGAGATATAAATATCTCTGTAAACAGGATCTCTGTGTCATAGTTAAAATTCTGATATTTACAGATTACCTGGCATACATCATCTTTAAATGCAAAGGCTATGAGACTCAGAGAGGTATAGAAAACCAAGGAACTATAATTCATAAAACACCTAAGAAAACTTCACGGGCCTCTGGGTCTCAATATTAATGTTTTAAAGTTCATTTTCAAATAAAATTGCAAACTCAGTATCCATCACAGTGCTTGAATGTAGAGGATGTATTAATTTTACCACGAATGTATGCATTATATATCAAAATAAATAGAGATGTCTATATGTATGTTTATATAATGTAAAAGTAACAGTGAAACTAATTGTTATAGATGTTATTGTGTTTATTAAATGATCAGAATCTTTGAACAAGTTTTTAAGTTTTATGATCACTAAAATTTTCTGAGATTTAGAATATAAAATCATTTATTTAAAAAAATAAAAGGCTGGTCTTTTAATCCTTTTATAATATATTTTGATATTGGCAACATTAATGGCAGATAGGAGAAGAGTGTTATTTTGCTATTTTATATAAAAATTTTATAATCTATTTTATTTTATTCTATTTTATTATTCTATTAATATTATATTATCTATTATCTATTTTAATTAAACCTCCCCTGTGATTTAAATGTAAATATATTTATACTGATTTACTTTTATAAAGTTTGACCCACACTTTTATTTTGTACAAAGGTATTCTTAGATAAGGTCAAGGGAAAAAAATCATAAAAATACATACAAGCTATTCATTTTACTACATGGCTAAAAATAAATGCAACAACTTAGCACCTGAGTTGTACATCTGTTCCCATGTAGATGTATCAGAAGTAGCATTTCATTCTGAATTGGTACAACTGCTTGGGGGTAAAATAGCAAAATAAGTAATGCTCAGATATAGTGTAGAGAACTTGCTGTGTCATAAGGTAATAGAAATGAAAGACATCTGGTTTTCTATATGTTGTTTGATAAGACATAGCATAGGTTAAAGGAGTAGAGATAAATTAATACAGCTTCTTCTTTTAGATGTTATTTTAGGAGTTTCAGGATTTTTGAGTACAAATATTCTAGTCACACTTTGCACTGTAGATAATTGATTCCTGTGCCTAAATATACTTTCCCCTGAAATTTCATAAAATATTTATGAAAATTAAAAATAATTGTTTATCATGGTACATTTATACTTGCTTCTTCCTATTTTTGTATGAAGAGAGACTATCTTTTAACATTCAAGAAATAAACCATGTAATTCCTTTTTGCACCATGAAAAAGAAAAAGCAACTTGCTATCTGTACAAAAACAACAGATCCGTAGCTCACAATAGATTCTAGTATAAGTAGAAAACCATTGTGTGATAATATCCAGCTTTACTTTTAGTTGTAGCAATGCAAATTCACACAGTGAGGTACCACTTTTATATGCCCTAACAAATGAGCAAAGTTTTAAGTGTTGATACTCAGTGTTAGAGATGATGTGGTAAAGTGAGCATTTGTATGTTCTATAAGATTGTAACATCTTTTTGCAACCTTACTGGATATCATTTTATTAATAAATATTAATTTTAAAGATATTAAATAGATATTAACTTTAAAGAGTCTATGCCATTTAATACACAGTCTATCCTCTTTTAAAATATATATTTAAATATATTTTTACTTTAGTGAAGAATTGTGAACAACTTGAATATCTCTCCTCATCTGGAGTTACTTTGCTTCATGCATCTGAAACCCATGGTAGCTAGCTGAAGGAATGGGGGAAAGTGATTTGTACAGGCATTCCCAAATAGTTCATGGAATTCAAGAGCAGGAAGTACAACTAGCTTGGTTTTCTGTTAACCCAAACAGAAAACTAAGAAAAAGTCATCTGTATCCAAGACAGTTGTGTTCTTCACATCAATCTCTGGTGCTCCTCTTGTCTTTCCTGGGTTTGAGGGGTGGTAAAGAAAATATTTTTTGTGTTTCTGCAGTTAGGAATTTTTCTGAGTAAATTTTACTGAAACCTGGGACCTGGCTAAAAGAATAAGCTGTGTTAAATAAGTGAGTTAAAACAGTGATAACTCCAGAGAAATTTACATAACTCCAGAGGTATGTATTTCTTTTTTTTTTATATTGAAGTATAGTTGACTTACAATGTTGTGTTAATTTCTGCTGTACAGCAAAGTGACTCAGTTGTACATATATATACATTTTAAAATATTCTTTTCCATTATAGTTTACACAGGATAGTGAATATAGTTCTCTGTGCTTTACAGTAGGACCTTGTTGTTTATCCATTCTATATGTTATAGTTTGCATCTGCTAACCCAAACCCCCCTGTCCAACCCTCTCCCACCTTCCCTCCCTCTTGGCAACCACAAGTCTGTTTTCTGTGTCTGTGAATCTGTTTCTACTTCATAGATAGGTTCGTTTGTGTCATATTTTAGATTCCACATGTAAGTGATATGGATGCGACTAGAGATTATCATACTAAGAGAAGTAAGTCAGAATGAGAAACACAAATACCCTATGATATCACTTATTTGTGGAGGTATGTATTTTGATTTCAAGGAGTCAGGTGAGATCGGGGATGTGGAGACATCCCGGATTGTGAAGTTGGACATTGGTTTTTATCTTTCCTGGGTAAATTTATTTGCCTTTCAGAAGGTTGGAGTGGGAACCCAGCATCATTCCCAGGAAACAAAGGCTTTTTTCTCTTTATCTGGAAGGGAGAGGACACTTAGATTCATTAGGTTTTGGCTTTCCTTCCTATACTACAGACCCTACATTTGTGTAGGATAACATCTAGCTTTCACGGCCTTCCCATAAGTGAGTGAGACACAGGGTACTCATAAGATTATCTGTTGTAAAGTAAATAATAATTAAACTGTTCCACGCCAGAACTCTGTGTGTGCATTCAGGATAATATTAATAAATATGGAAACAAAAAACTTAGCAGCTTTTTTGATCCATTCTCCAGCTTCTTCTGCAACTTTGCTCAGCAGCACATAAAACTCAACCATGGCTTCTCCCCAGACCCCAAAAAGGCCTAGAACCTATGCTAAGTGTTCAGTTTTCTTGGTCTCTCAACTACAAATTCCTCAGAGACAGATTCCAATGAGAATCTGTCTTACTGCATAAGGAATAAGGGCACAGACTTTTGAGTGGAAAAGAAGGGAAATGACTGGCTCTTTTAGGACACCCTCCAACAGCAGGAAAAGTGATTAAGGTATACCTAATACTGTGTATTATTATGAAGCTACTAAAACTGTGTTTCGAAGAATGTTTAATGAATCTGGAATATGTTCATGATGTGTGTTTATAATTTTGAGGAATACGCTCTTGAGTCTATATTTTTCTTTTCTTGTAATGTGTCTGCTTTTGGTATTAAGGTAATACTAGCCTCAGAAAATGAGTAGGGAAGTGTCCCCTCCACTTCTATTTTTCTGGAAAAGAATGTGCAGAAGTGAAACTATTACTTCCTTAAATATTTGGTGGAATTCACCAGTGAAACCATCTGGGCCTGGAGTTTTACTTGATAAAAGATTTTTAATGAAATATTTAGTATTTTTAATAGAATAAGACTATTCAGATAAACAACAAGATTTTGATGTATAATACAGGGAGCTATATTCAATGTCTTGTGATAAACCATAATGGAAAAGAATATAAAAAAAGTGTCTATATGTGTATAACTGAGTCTCTTTGCTGTACAGCAGAGATTGGCACAGCATTGTAAATCAACTATACTTCAATTAAAAAAAAAGAATAGGATTATTTATGTTATCTATTTCTTCTTGAGTGAGTTTTGGTAGTTTTGTCTTTCAAGAAATTGGTACTTAATGAAAGTTTTTAATAGAAAGCAACTTTAAGTATCATTCTTACAAACTTTTAACTTTTACTTTGAAGGTTTATTTTAATCCTAAATTTAATAAAACATGTTAGTAAAGTTTTCTTCTGTAAACTCTTCGTGCCTAGACTTCCACAATTCAATATCAGCTGGTATTTTATTATCTCGCAACTGTGACAATGGGATTTTTAAGCTGAGAAATCGTTCTTGCAGTCCCCTCTTCCTTAGTTTATAAAGGTATTGTCTATTATTTCAGTTCCATTCAACCAGGTGGGCCTCCAACATCCTCTGCATGGGAAGGAAAGAAAAGTAAATGACACTCCATGTTGCTTCTATGAGAGTGAAAAACCAACAACCAACTACCATGCCTAAAATTTCTCCTAATTTTGACACAATTTTTTCACTTTACTTTTGGATCACAAATCTTTCTTAGTCTTGCCTTTCAGTCTAGAAGCTTGTTTAAATTAACTGTATGCAATGCTTACTTGATTAGTTAACTCACAGTCTCTAGGGACCGATTTTGCCTTAGAAACATTTAGCAAATGACATTTATAACCTAGTTAAGCTTTAGTTTGGTAAGAACAATACCCCACCATCCAAACAAGAACACTTTGGTTAGAAAATTTGAACTTCAAAATCAAGGTTTAAAATTATTTCTTCACACTTACTAAGAATTTAACTTTAATCTAAGTCAACTGAATAACTGCAATTTTAAGGAAATTGATGGATTCCCAACCAAATTTCTCCCAGATAATTGACTTCTTTTATTCTATAAGCCATGTTTATCGAAGTATAATTTACATACTGTAAAATTCACCCTTTTAAGTATATAATTCTATGAGTTCTGACAAAGATAATTGGCTTCTCAAATTGCCCTTTCATCTTCCTGTTGCCCCTCCTATTACCATTCTCCTATTACCCTTCCTTAACCCACGCAACTCTAGAGAATATTTGAAATAAATGGATAGATGCTCTTACAAATTTAATAGTATTACAGCTAATATGAAAAAAAAGTGTTTTCTCGTAGATAAATACAGATGCCAACTGCTTCCTTAAACTTGATTATTAGTTCTGAATATGTGTGAAAGAGTCTTTTCTTTTGGATTTGCTGGAAACCACAGCATTTCTTATTAATGTTTACATGGTAATCCCTTGTCCTGTTGTATTCAATGTGATTTAGTGACCTGTGAGCTGCCTCAGATGCATGCAGTCTTTATAAACTGTGAATCCCACAGTTCATCTGTCAGTGGGCAATGGGGAGAATAATTTTTTTTCTATTTCCTAATGATAGTGATAGTTTCCTCTTTTATTTTATGAACTTTTCCTTTTCTTTTCAAAGACTTTTAGAATTTCTCCCTGATAATTCTCTGAGGGTCTCTCTCGAATAGTTCTCTAAACTACTCTGTCCCTCAGTAAATTTCTGTTTTATAGTCAAGGTACATATATGACCCCAAAGTGAGGAGAATATCAAAATAAAAAAATATATACTGACATTTGCATTTAAAGAGGGAATTATAAATGTGCCATATTGTGAATACATTGTGCATGCATTGTTCCTCCTATTAAGCTTATCTTAAGCTAAACTTATGGAATTGCTGGATCAAAGGTACTAAAGTTTTTAATACATAACCTCATAATTGTTCTCCTGAAAGACTTCGCTGTTAAATTCACATCAGTATATGAGAAAAATATTTCTCAACTTTCTCGCATTTCTTTGCTTTATGTTTGAAATTTCTATGCTTAATACAGCACTGATTTGCAGTAGCTACAGGATAAATATTTGTTAAACCGAGTTGAGCTAAAAGTATCTTTGCCAAGGATATGTAATTTAAGGTAGAGATGCTTGTATTACCAAATTAAAAGAAAAAACAACTTCAAAATGAAATGGATATTATTTTCCAACTGGTTACTATGCTACCCTATACTATAATGAAACATTTCTTAAGATGAAAATTTAGAATCCCATATTGTGCTGACACAGAGAATATAATTTTGAATAACATGATATCTATAAAATATCAAAGTGATGATTCTCACTTGAGAATAAGAGTCTGGCATCATTTTATGAAAATAATTGCTCAGACTCTGCCAGTCCACTTTTCTATTTATTATCACAGGTGTCACTTCTCAGTAATTTCTCTTACATTTACTTTGGGGCATTTCTCTAACAATTGATACTATCGTATCATTCAATGCATTCCTATTTCTCATAAACACACAGTCAACAAAAAGCTGTACCCTAACAAAAAAAGAAGATACCTAACAAAAATCTTAAGGGGACTAGTGAGCATCCTGAGAATTAGAAGATTTTATGAGCAGTAAGTAACTAAGGACAAATATATTTGGTTGCATTTGGCAAGTTACCCATCTTGGGTCTGGGCAGCAGGAAGTAGCCTCTTCAGCCTGCTTAACCTTACCTGCTAATTATACCAACTCAGTGGCTCAACCCTTATTTATAATGATATTTCTGTTAAGAAAGACTCAGAAGAAAATCCAAATCCTTAGAGATAGCTAAATTGTTTCTGATAAAATGAGACAGTTTTGTCCAATGAGGAAAATCATTATAGATTTTAAAATTCAACTACAATTTTGACTTTAGTTGTATAATTGCCTGCAGTATGTAAAATGAAAAGTTGATTCAAATATCCTAAAAATTGGGACCCCAAGTGCTTTTGTTTAAATTACTGAGTTTAGTGACAGTTCACTGGATACTTGCTTCAGGGCTTAAGTTGTATACGTATTGAGTATTATAAAGTATAACAACTTTATGTAAAAAATGGTTTAATATGGAAAGAATTGAAAAGGGGCTCTTGGGGAAAAGTTCAGTGTTCCAAACAAAGTGTGTGTGAAGTAACTAAGGTGAAACAGATTTTAAGCTTTTAAAGTCTGTTTGCTTTTGCAGATTTAGCCAAAAAGAAGAATAAAGACTTGAGGTAAAAAGCAATAAGACCCCATTTTTATGCTCAAATAATCTTAGGTATGTTCTCTGTTCCACTTGATAACAGAAATCATCTTTGCTTTTGCTTATGCCAGACACCTAACAGGAAATTCCCTTTGGAGTCCCTTAATCTCGTTTTTGTGCATTTTTTTCAGTATATTACTTGTTTGGAACAGTTATCTTTCTTTTTTGTAACCAGGTAACTTCCCTTAGGTGTTTTTATAAGCATAGCTATTCTGTGAGTCTATTGCAGTGACAACCCATCAGGAAAAGGAGCAATGTTAAGTCAACAGTGAATGGTTAAAAAAAAAAAATCAAGAAACCAGAACCCCTGAGACATAACCTCCTTATCTGAACTATAACTATTAAATTCATTTTATATTTTATTCAGATTCAACCTCCCAAGGCAGAAAGAGTCACACTTGGAGAATGCTTTTCAAAATAAATTGGAAATATACAAAAAATTGGCTTGTGTGTTTGTTGCTATTCTTAACAATATAAAAAAATTTATAAATCATTTCAGTTTTGTTACTAAGAAACATTGGCTGTACATAGAAAATTTGTTTTCATTATTTATATTAACTTAAAAATATAAATTATACAAACACATGAATGGAAAATAAAATAGCATGAAAGAGCTGGTTATGAAAAACAGCAGTTCCTAACTGTATCCATTTCCACCCATCCCACCCAGGCCTGATCCCAGAGGCAAAGCCTCTCAGTGGTTTCCTCTGTTGCAGTTGACTTCTGCCACTCTTTCTTTTCTTACCAACAGTGGACTTTATTGCCAACTTCCACTTTCCAACCCCCCAAATTTTTGCATACCTTTGCCTACTATTGCTGTTTTATTTCCTCAGTTGTTTACCTATGCAATCAGTAATATACGTAATATAGATACCATACTTAACCTTGATCTCTTTCCATTAACTAGAGTCTGTATCTCTTGACTCCTCAGTTTGTCAGAGAAGAAAATTAGTGCCCCTGCCTGTTCTTTTCCCTCTCTTTTCCTCCTTCTGTAACCAAGCAGGGTCCTATGGGGACTTCCTGGGAAAGACTGCCCCCCTCATGTCCTCTGCCTACCTCTTGTTTGTAGAAAAGCTGTAGTCTCCCAGGCCTCCCCTGACTCACAAAAGGCTGGCTCAAGAATTAATGATTGAAAAGAAGGTGAACATGTAGTAATAAGAAATAGCCAGGAGAACTGATGACAAATTAAAAAGTAAATCACCATATAACAGAGTCACAGAATCCTTAGCTCCTCTCTGAAGGATATGTCCACATTCCTGAGTTATTATATAGACAAACCCTCACCAGATAGAAGAAGTTAACTGCATAATGACCATGAGCACGTAACCCCCAGACCAGCTGGAGCCTAATATGTATAAGTGCAGGCAGAGATTGGATGGTAGGTCAACAGTGTAGTAAGTGGTGATAATGACCATCCACAGTATTCTCAAGAGTTTTTCACATAAAATAAAATTTGAGTAGCCTCATCCACCAGAGGGCAGACAGCAGAATCAAGAAGAACCACAGTCCTGCAGCCTGTGGAACAAAAACCACATTCACAGAAAGATAGATAAGATCAAAAGGCAGAGGGCTCTGTACCAGAAAGAAGGAAAAATATAAAACCCCAGAAAAACAACTAAATGAAATGGAAATAGGCAATATTCCAGAAAAAGAAATAAGAATAATGATAGTGAAGATGATCCAGGGCCTCAGAAAAAGAATGGAGGCAAACATCGAGAAGATGCAAGAAATGTTTAACAAAGATCTAGAAGAATTAAACAACAAACAAACAGAGATGAACAATACAATAACTGAAATGAAAAATACACTAGAAGGAATCAATAGCAGAATTACTGAGGCAGAAAAACGGATAAGTGAAGATAAAATAGTGGAAATAACTACTGCAGAGCAGAATAAAGAAAAAAGAATGAAAAGAATTAAGGACAGTCTCAGAGACCTCTGGGACAACATTAAACTCACCAACATTCGAATTATAGGGGTCCCAGAAGAAGAAGAGAAAAACAAAGGGACTGAGAAAATATTTGAAGAGAATATAGTTGAAAACTTCCCTAATATCAGAAAGGAAATAGTTAATCAAGTCCAGGAAGCACAGAGAGTCCCATACAGGATAAATCCAAGGACAAACACACAAAGACACATATTAATCAAACTATCAAAAATTAAATACAAAGAAAACATATTAAAAGCAGCAAGGGAAAAACAACAAATAACACACAAGGGAATCCCCATAAGGTTAACAGCTGATCTTGCAGCAGAAACTCTGCAGGCCAAAAAAGAGTGGCAAGACATATTTAAAGTGATGAAAGGGAAAAACCTATAATGAAGACTACTCTACCCAGCAAGGATCTCATTCATATTTGACAGAGATATTAAAACCTTTACAGACAAGCAAAAGCTAAGAGAATTCAGCACCACCAAACCAGCTTTACAACAAATGCTAAAGGAACTTCTCTAGGGAAGAAAGAGAAGAGAAGGAAAAGACCTACAAAGACAACCAAAAATAGTTAAGAAAATGATAATAGGAACATACATATCGATAATTATCTTGAATGTAATAGGTATAAATGATCCTGCCAAAAGACATAGACTGGCTGAATAGATATAAAAACCAGATCCGTATACATGCTGTCTACAAGAGACCCACTTCAGACCTAGGGACACATACACACTGAAAGTGAGGGGATGGAGAAAAATATTCCATGCAAATGGAAATCAAAAGAAACATGGAGTAGAAATTCTCATATCAGACAAAATAGACTTTAAAATAAAGACAATTCCAAGAGACAAAAAAGGACCCTATATACTGATCAAGGAATCAATCCAGGAAGATATAACAATTGTAAATATTTATGCACCCAACGTAGGAGCACCTCAATACATAAGGCAAATACTAACAGCAATAAAATCGACAGTAACACAATCATAGTAGGGGATTTTAACACCCCACTTTCACCAATGGACAGATCATCCAAAATGAAAACAAATAAGGACACACAAGATTTAAATTATACATTAAACAAGTTGGACTCAATTGATATTTATAGGACATTCCATCCAAAAACAACAGAACACACATTCTTCTCGAGTTCTCATGGAACATTCTTCAGGATAGATCATATCGTGGGTTGCAAATCAAGCCTTGGTAAATTTAAAAAAATTGAAATCGTATCAAGTATCTTTTCTGACCACAACGCAATGAGACTAGATATCAATTACAGGAAAAAAATCTGTAAAAAATACAAACACATGGAAGCCAAACAATACACTACTTAAAACCAAGAAATCACTGAAGAAATGAAAGAGGAAATCAAACATTACCTATAAACAAATGAAAAAGAAAACACGATGACCTAAAACCTATGGGATGTGGCAAAGGAAGTTCTAAGAGGGAATTTCATAGCAATACAACCTTACCTTAAGAAACAAGAAACATCTCAAAAAAACAACCTAACCTTACACCTAAAGCAATTAGAGGAAGAACAAAAAAACCCCAAAGTTAGCAGAAGGAAAAAAATCCTAAAGATGAAATCATAAATAAATGAAAAAGAAATGAAAGAAACGATAGCAAAGATCAATAAAACTAAAAGCTGGTTTTTTGAGAAGATAAGTAAAATTGATAAACCATTACCAGACTCATCAAGAAAAAAAGGGAGAAGACTCAAATCCGTAGAATTACAAATGAAAAAGGAGAAGTAACAATTGACACTGCAGAAATACAAAGGATCATGAGAGTTAACTACAAGCAACTGTATGCCAATAAAACAGACAATCTGGAAGAAATGGACACATTCTTAGAAATGCACAACCTTCCGAGACTGAACCAGGAAGAAATAGAAACTATGAAGAGACCAATCACAAGCACTGAAATTGAAACTGTGCTTAAAAATCTTCCAACAAACAAAAGCCCAGGACCATATGGCTTCACAGGCTAATTCTATCAAACATTTAGAGAAGAGCTAACACCTATCCTTCTCAAACTCTTCCAAAATATAGCAGAGGGAGGAATACTCCCAAACTCATTCTACGAGGCCACCATCACCCTGATGCCAAAACCAGACCAAGATGTCACAAAGAAAGAAAACTACAGGCCAATATCACTGATGAACATAGATGCAAACATCCTCAACAAAAAACTAGCAAACAGAATCCAACAGCACATTAAAAGGATCATACACCATGATCAAGTGGGGTTTATCTCAGGAATGCAAGGATTCTTCAGTATATGCAAATCAATAAATGTGGTACACCATATTAACAAATTGAAGGATAAACACCATATGATCATCTCAATAGATGCAGAGAAAACTTTCAACAAAATTCAACACCTATTTATGATAAAAACCCTCCAGAAAGTAAGCATAGAGGGAAATTTCCTCAACATAATAAAGGCCATATATGACAAACCAACAGCCAACATCACCCTCAATGGTGAAAAACTGAAAGCATTTCCACTAAGATCAGGAACAAGACAAGGTTGCCCAATCTCACCCCTATTATTCAACATAGTCTTGGAAGTTTTAGCCACAGCAATCAGAGAAGAAAAAGAAATAAAAGGAATCCAAATAGGAAATGAAGAAGTAAACCTGTCCCTGTTTGCAGATGACATGATACTATACATAGGGAATCCTAAGGATAGGACCAGAAAACTACTAGAGCTAATCAATGAATTTGGTAAAGTAGTGGGATACAAAATTAATGCACAGAAATCTCTAGCATTCCTGAACACTAATAATGGAAAATCTGAAAGTGAAATTAAGTAAATACCCCCATTTACGATTGCAACAAAAAGAATAAAATATCTAGGATTAAACCTACCTAAGGAGACAAAAGACCTGTATGCAGAAAAGTATAAGACACTGATGAAAGAAATTAAAGATGATACACATAGATAGAGAGATATACCATGTACTTGGATTGGAAGGATCAATATTGTGAAAATGACTCTACTACTCAAAGCAATCTACAGAGTCAATGCAATCCTTACCAAACTATGAATGGCATTTTTCACAGAACTAGAACAAAAAATTTCACACTCTGTATGGAAACACAAAAGACCCTGAATAACCAAAGCAATCTTGAGAAAGAAAAACAGAGCAGGAGGAATCAGGCTCCCTGACTTCAGACTATACTACAAAGCTAGAGTAATCAAGACAGTATGGTACTGGCACAAAAACAGAAATATAGATCAATGGAACAGGATAGAAAGCCCAGAGATAAACCCACGCACATACGGTCACCTTATCTTTGATAAAAGAGGAAAGAATATACAATGGAAAAAAGACAGTCTCTTCAATAAGATGTGCTGGGAAAACTGGACAGGTACATGAAAAGTATGAAATTAGAACACTCCCTAACACCATACAGAAAAATAAACTCCAAATGGATTAAAGACCTAAATGTAAGGCCAGACACTATCAAACTCTTAGAGGAAAATATAGGCAGAACACTCTATGGCATAAATCACAGCTAGATCCTTTTTGACCCACTTCCTAGAGAAATGGAAATAAAAACAAAAATAAGCAAATGGAACTTAATGAAACTTAAAAGCTTTTGCACAGCAAGGGAAACCATAAACAAGACAAAAAGACAGCCCTAAGAATGGGAGAAAATATTTGCAAATGAAGCAACTGACAAAGGATTAATCTCCAAAATTTACAAGCAGCTCATACAGCTCAATATCAAAAAAACAAACAACCCAATCCAAAAATGGGCAGAAGACCTAAATAGACATTTCTCCAAAGAAGATATACAGATTGCCAACAAACACATGAAAGAATGCTCAACATCATTAATCATTAAAGAAATGAAAATCAAAACTACAATGAGATATCATCTCACACCGGTCAGAATGGCTATCATTAAACAATACAAACAATAAATGCTGCAGAGAGTGTGGAGAAAAGGGAACTCTCTTGTACTGTTGGTGGGAGTGTAAATTGATACAGCCACTATGGAGAAGAGCATGGAGGTTCTTTACAAAACTAAAAATAGAACTACCATACGACCCAGGAATCCCACTACTGGGCATATACCCTGAGAAAACCATAATTCAAAAAGGGTCATTTACCAAAATATTCATTGCATCTGTATTTACAGTAGCCAGGACATGGAAGCAACCTAAGTGTCCATCAACAGATGAATGGATAAAGATGTGGTACACATATACAATGGAATATTACTCAGCCATAAAAAGAAACAAAATTGAGTTATTTGTAGTGAGGTGGATGGACCTAGAATCTGTCATACAGAGTGAAGTAAGTCAGAAAGAGAAAAACAAATACCATATGCTAACACATATATATGGAATCTAAGAAAAAAAATGGTCACGAAGAACCTAGGGGCAAGACGGGCATAAAGACACATACCTACTAGAGAATGAACTTGAGGATATGGGGAGGGGTAAGGGTAAGCTGTGATAAAGTGAGGGAGTAGCATGGACATATATACACTTCCAAACATAAAATACATAGCTAATGTGAAGCAGCCGCATAGCACAGGGAGATCAGCTCGGTGCTTTGTGACCACCTAGAGCAGTGGGGTAGGGAGTGTGGGAGGGAGGGAGATGTAAGAGGGAAGTGATATAGAAACATAGGTATATGTATAACTGATTCACTTTGTTATAAAGCAGAAACTAACACCACTGTAAAGCAATTATACTCCAATAAAGATGTTAAAAATAAATAAATAAATGGCAGAGTTAATATTTAAAAGAAAAAGGATGACTAATGAGAATAAATAAATAAATAAATAAATAAATGAAATTTGAGAGATATTAGTAATTAAACCTCAAGCTTGTGCTTGTAAACTTTACAGGAGTCATATAATATGTACTCGGTGTTTAAAATATCTTCTGCATTTTACTTTATCATATATGTCTAGTCAGAATCAGACTACTTTATTTAAGAGCAAATTACTGGTAGCAGTATATGGCTCTGAAAATTAGTGCAGTAGTGTTTTACTTTTTAGGTCCCTGTAGTTGGAAAAGAATAGTTCATTTGCATTACGAATTTGTTTAATTGATTTTATCATAAAGAATAGAAATAACTGATTACATATTTTAATACCATTAGCAGTAAATCACTTTAGAAAAGAATCTTCAGGATTCATGAGCTATTTTATCTCTGCTGTAATACTTTATTTTCTCATCTCTTGTGTTAGGTTACGGATGAAGCCACCACCCCGAGCTCCTTCCCCCAGTTTCCTCCCACAGGAGCCCCCTCTCCTGGAATCTCTTGCCCTTCTTTCTCTGAAAACTCAAACTTTATTTACTTTATCCTGAAACAATATCTTCTTTTTCATATTCTCAAAATACTTTACCTGTACCTCTCTTGCAGCACCTACCACTTTACATCATGTAAATATTCTTGGTGGTAAAGGTCACACTCTACACTTAGGTCCAGATGCCCTGGACTTGGCCAGTCTGAGGGCCTCCTCTGAGGCTCAGGGAAGTTCTTACCAGCCTGTGAAGCAAATCTAAAACTTGAATTGTTAATACAAGTAAATCAGGGGCTTCTTTATCATTCTTGTGCCTTGGGGGATGAATAAAGGGCAAGAAAACGTCAATTTTTTTTTCACATGACAAGTACTAATATTTAAAAAAAAAAAAACTAAAACAAAAATAACATCCTGGTTCCAGACAGCAAAGATGGATCCCTAAAATGATCTCTTTCTAGCATTAAAAAATGATCTTACCAGGAAAGTTACATGTTGATCTAATAAAAATTAGTGACTCACTTCAAATGAGAAAGTAAACAAGCCAGGCGTCCACTTTGGCATCACCATCTTGGTAGCAAGGGCACCAATACTGCAGGAGGAACAGCTGGCCCTGAGGACAGGATGACCGATGTGTCAACACCCTTTGTTCCTGCCTTTTAAACAAGCACCTGGAAACGGCGATCCAAGAGGAAACATTCTCTGGGTCCAGGGAGTCATAAAGCACACATACCATCACCTCAAATGAGAGACACATGGGGTTCTTACTCACCTGAGACTGCAGGTTGGGGGAAGAAAAACTAGCATTGCCACTTTCCTGATGTTTATTGCTCTCAGTTAAAAGAAGCTTTCTTTATTCTCTGCTGAGAGTATGATGCACCAAGAGGGCTTGTTAAGAGTAGCTTTAATCCTCGTGAATTAGTTTTGGAAAACCAGAATAACATATTTACCCCGTTCCTTAAATCCTCTAAATCAAGAGAGCAATCGAACAAGTAGGAGAATAAAGGGCAGGGGGTGATCAGATGGGGAAAATATCTAGAAACTGAGGCAGGAAAGAAAGAGCTGAAGAAACTGGTTGTTTAATCTGGAAAAGAGAGAATTGAGAGGGTGTCCTCCTGATAACTTTTCAAATAGGACAGCTATATTTTTTGTGTGTCAACAGAGCAAGCAGACCTAAGACTGACGAAAATCCTATACTGGGAGGTATATTTTAGCCTAAAGGAAGGGGAAAAATATCTGTCACCAACAAACCAACAAACAAACACAAACTTTGACCATAAGAGAAAATAATTGCTTTCTCATGAAGTAATTAGTTCTGGGTCATTGGATGTGTTCAAGCAGAGATTGAATGACCACTTTTAGGGAATAGTACAGAAAAGAGTCCAACATCTGATAATGGTTGGGTTAAATGGCCTGTAAGATTCCTCTGAAATCTAACATTTTATGTTCCAAGAATGTACCCAATTTTATGCCTTGGATGTAAGGTTCAGGAAGCCATATTATTTCTAAGCAATTTTCTGTGTCCCATTTAATAAAAAATAAAGAAATAAACTAGTTTCTAAAGGAGAAAGAAATAGAACTGGGGCTTTATATTTTTCTGGGCGAAAGAGGCCTTCCATATCTTTTGTCCTATGCATTCTAAGAAAATAATACTCTAAAATCTAACACTTTCTCTGTTTAATATTTCCTTTTGTGAAAGCTAGTTTCATTTCTCACCTTGTAAGGAAAGACTCATCTCCAAGTTTCATAATTTTATGATTCCCTTTACCTCAGAGAGCAAGGCACAGTTTAATTCAGACTGACCTGGGGTACTTATTTAAAAGTTAGATTCCTGGTCCCACTTTAGCAAATGAACCAGAATCTTTGGGATGGTGTCTTTGAATCCTAATGTTTAATGCATACCTTCTGATGACTCCTATGCATATTAAAGTTCAAGAATGTGTGCAATGGATCTTCACAACTGGGGTTTCAGTATGTCAGCACGGTTTATTCTCATGTTATCAAATCTCCAAAAACCCACTCTTTCTTGTGGAAGGAAGAAATAGTTAACTTTAAAAATATTTTTCTTGATGTAGTTTTTTCATTTGCTGGCTTTTGTTTATCAACTTGACAATAAGAAAAATCACAATATATTTGTTTTTGAATATGAGCATATACTTTTAATCTCATAGCAGAGCTGTGTCAGGGGATATTGAAAGAAGAAGGAAACATTTTTTATCTTTCATTTGTTCCTGTAAAAATAGTTGGTGATGGGTTAGCTTATTATTTACAGCAGTATGCCACTGCATCCAAAGGTATAAGTCAGGTACCTACGCAGCCAATAATAGTGTGTTTTACTCCATGGTTTAAATGTTCACAACCTTGTTTGAGAGAGTAACTGTGTTTTTCCAGGACTTTTTTTTGTTGCCAGTGACAGAAATGACACGCAAACTAGCTTAAGAAAACAAAAAACTTATGTAATGGGAGAAGATAAGAATGGATTTTAGGCATGTCTGGAGTTGAGAATCAAATGATGTCAGCAGAAGTTTGTCCTGAGCCATTCTTTAGCTCTTATTTTTTCTGGATTAACTTCATTCTGGTAAAGTGTTTCCGTGTGGTGGCAAAGACAGCCATCATCAACTCTAGTCTTACATTGATCACTCTTAGTGGTGGTCCCAGAGAAAAGAAAGTGCATCTTTCCAAATTCTCCTTGCAATGACCTTCCTTGGCCCACAAAAGTCACATGTCCATTCTTGACTTAGTCCTAGTGGTCAGTTGGATGAAGTGCTTGAGTTCTCTGATTGTCCATTCCTAGACCACACATCCATCTTTGGAACCAAAGTCTGTATCACCTCATGGGTCTCTGAGGATATGTGGGTCTGGGCATTGTTCTCCCAAAGGAGGAGATTTGAGCAAAAGAAAGTAGCTGATGTCCTCCAATGGGATGACTTATTAAGTCCTTCTTTCAACAGACATTTATTTTTTAATTTTTTTTGTGGTATGCGGGCCTCTCACTGTTGTGGCCTCTCCCGTTGCGGAGCACAGGCTCTGGACACGCAGGCTCAGCGGCCATGGCTCACGGGCCCAGCTGCTCCGTGGCATGTGGGATCTTCCCGGACCAGGGAACAAACCCGTGTCCCCTGCATCAGCAGGTGGACTCTCAACCACTGCGCCACCAGGGAAGCCCCAGACATTTATTGATCATAAAATATTAGAGAGTTAGAGAAGAACCCACACTGACTTCCACTCAGATTCAGTCCAGTGGGTGGAACTGGTCTTTAGCAATTGCTATGTATAATGGTAAGGGCTATAGTGGAGGTAGGGATGAAATTCTGAGGGAATGAAGAGGAGCATGTAAGTGGGACTCAGTAATTTAAAAAGAAAACATCAGAGGTGACAGTGAGCTGGATCTGGAGAACAGGTGGGGGCTGTAAGGTGGACACAATGGGAAGGGGAGCCCAGGAAAAGGGACCGGCAGGTATAAAGACACATACTCTAAAAAGGAAAATAAGTAAGAGTATCATCTCCTTAGATGACACCTAGATAATCAAAATAGGCTTTACAAGCAAGCAGGTTGAAAAAAATCATGACTTGGTAAAATTTGAGTTTCTTGTCCATTTTGGCTGAAAGCCAGTGCAACTTACTGTAGATAACTCAATCTCTATTAAATGGAACTGCATTTCCACCTGTAAGAAAACTCTATTGTGGAAATAATGATTAATTTTTAGATCAGGTTGTTAAGATAAAATGTTAGAAAACTCTTAAAGGCATTTGCAATGAAGTTTAACAATTTTCCTTCTTACTGAAGGAAAAAATAACATGGCAGCAATTCAGGAAAGGCACACTTAAAATTCAGTGAAATGTAGAAGCAACAGAAGTTAAAAGTGAAGCAGTTTTCTGTAGATTTCAGTTATTTTTAAAGATAATAAAGACAGCTATTAATTCCATAGGCCATTGGTGATGATTCAAATGTGGAATATTATAAATATGATATCAGTTCAACATGTAAAGATAAAAATGACTTTAAATATTTTGAGGTGGGGTGGAGGGCAGAGGAGCAAAGGAAAAGAATGAGTGGGGAGGTGGCATGATCATAAAATAATGTTTGGATTCAGCTTTTCACCGTGCCTCTGTAGGCATTAGTTTCAATAATATGGTCTGCTTTAGAGAGACCAAATAATCATGTAGTGATGGTGCAGATGAGGATAATAAGAGCATTGTTTTAAATCCTGTATCTCTATTGCCTTTCATCCTCAAAATGACCCTTTAATTGTAGGCTCAGTATCATCCCCACTTCAACAATGAGGTTGAGTAGCACAGCCATTGTTAGACCCAGGACCCTGACCCACAGGGAGTGATAGTGGAGTCCAACTTTGGATAATAATGGCTAGTAGCCATTATTTAACATCTACTCTAAGCCCAGACTTACCCGTGCTTTATCTATTTTGCTTTATCTATTTTATCTATTTTTTCACAGATGTCCTGTGAATAGGTGTTATTTTAAACCTATTTCACAGATGAAAAATGACTTGAGATGTTGAGAAAATTGTCCAAGGAAAGTTAATAAATGCCCAAACCTGGACTTAAAAGTCAGCTTCTATGTTGATCTCTTTCCTGTATGGTCATAATGAACAATGGGAATCCAGTTCCTCATTATCTTTCATGAATACACAGTAAATGCCTATTTAATGACAATATGCTACTCTGCTGAGACTTTAATAGTAAAGAATTACTAAAGAACTTAAATATGGTAGTCACAAAAGTAGTTGATTTTAAACCTATATCTGAGCTATGTATAGGAGTCTAGGATTTAAATTTATTTATGAAAAATTACATGTCTCATATACTGATTCTTAATACCTCTTTGAATTTTTATTATTTGAAAAATACCTCTTTGAATTTTGTTACTGATTTTAGATATAAAACTATTAGATGTCTGTTTAAGTAGACTTGGTAACATTCAAGAGTTTAAAATTTTTAGCACAGGCTTATATTTTAATATGGCAGGTTGAACATATAATGATATCTACTACTGAGTTCAAAAACTCATCGTACTAGGAATAAAAATGTAGAAATAGGACATGGAGGGAGGTTCAATGGTGTGTGAAAGATTTTATGAAAATACAGGATGTAGAGAGTGAGTGAAGGAATAGGGCCTAGTTCAGAAAGGGAGAGGAAACCACAACTTAGAAGATGTCCAAAGAGGGGCACAGATCAGAAAGGCTTCACCTTACAAACCCTGTGGGTTAGGAGAGGGGTCCAAGTGAGTGTAGCCTTGAAAACAAGGGTGTGGAGGTAAATGGAAAGATTGTAGCTGGATAATATTCACTTCCCACACATCTTTACCTCCAGCACAGAACTCAAAGCAAAAATGCATGAAATAGAACATAATAAATAAACTCCCTCTTGTGAGAGCACCAGAATCACAACTAACTGCTGAAAGAAGGAAGACAGGAAGACACTGGATCTCACCATAAAAGATGCCCCACATCCAAAGACAAAGGAGAAGCCACAATGAGTTGGTAGGAGAGGCTCAATCACAATAAAATCAAATTCCATAACATCTGAGTGGGTGACTCACAAACTGGAGAACAATTATACCACAGAAGTCCACCCACTGGAGTGAAGGTTCTGAGTCCCAAGTCAGACTTCCCAACCTGGGGTTCCAGCAACAGGAGGAGGAAATCCTAGAGAATCAAACATTGAAGGCTAGTGGGATTTGACTGCAGGACTGAGAGAAACAGAGACTCCATTCTTGGAGGGTACACACAAAGTAGTGTGTGCATCAGGACCCAGGGGAAGGAGCAGTGACCCCATAGGAGACTGACCCAGACCTACCTGCTAGGGTTGGAGGATCTCCTGCAGAGGCTGGGGGTGGCTGTGGCTCACCACGAAAACAAGGACACTGGCAGCAGAAATTCTGGGAAGTATTCCTTGGTGTGAGCCCTCCCAGAGTCCACCATTAGCCCCACCAAAGAGCCTGTAGCCTCCAGTGCTGGGTCGCCTCAGGTAAAAGAGCCAACAGGGAGTGCACTCACCCCCACCATCAGCAGACAAGTGGATTGAAGTTTTACTGAGCACTGCCCAGCAGAGCAACACTCAGCTCTACCCACCACCAGTCCCTCCCATCAGGAAGCTTGCACAAGCCTCTTAGATAGCTTCATTCACCAGAGGGCAGACAGCAGAAGCAAGAAGAACTACAATTCCACAGCCTGTGGAATGAAAACCACATTCACAGAAAGATAGTCAAAATGAAAACGCAGAGGCCTATGTACTAGATGAAGGAACAAGAAAAACAACTAAATGAAGTGGAGATAGGCAACCTTCCAGTAAAAGAATTCAGAATAATGATAGTGAAGATGATCTAGGACCTTGGAAAAAGAATGGAGACAAAGATCGAAGAGATGCAAGAAATGTTTAACAAAGACCTAGAAGAAATGAAGACAGCCTAAGAGACCTCTGGCACAACACTAAATGCACCAACATTCGCATTATAGGGGTCACAGAAGGAGAAGAGAGAGAGAAAAGACTGAGCATATATTTGAAGAGATTATAGTCGAAAACTACCCAAACATGGGAAAGGAAATAGCCACCCAGGTCCAGGAAGTGCAGAGAATCCCAGGCAGGTTAAATCCAAGGATAAACATGCCAAGACACATAGTAATAAAATTGACAAAAATTAAAGCTAAAGAAAAATTATTAAAAGCAACAAGGGAAAAATGATAAATAACATACAGGGCAACTCCCATAAGGTTAACAGCTGATTTGTCAACAGAAACTCTACAAGCCAGAAAGGAGTGACACGATATATTTAAAGTGATGAAAGGGAAGAACTTACAACCAAGGTTACTCTATTTGGCAAGGATCTCATTCAGATCCTACAGAGAAATCAAAAACTTTACAGACAAGCAAAAGCTAAGAGAATTCAGCACCACCAAACAAGCTCTACAACAAGTGCTAAAGAAACTTCTCTAAGTGGAAAACACAAGAGAAGAAAAGGACCTACAAAAACAAACACAAAAGAATTAAGAAAATTGTATTAGGGACATACATATCGATAATTACCTTAAATGTGAATGGATTAAATGCTCCAACCAAAAGATACAGGCTCACTGAATGGATACAAAAAAAAAAAAGACCCATATATATGCTGTCTACAAGATACCCACTTCACACCTAGGGACACACACAGACTGAAAGTGAGGGGGTGGAAAAAGATATTCCATGCGAATGGAAATCAAAAGAAACCTGGAGTAGCAATACTCATATCAGATAAAATAGACTTTAAAATACAGAAAGAGACAAGGAAGGACACTACATAATAATCAAGGGATCAATCCAAGAAGAAGACATAAAAATTATAAATATACATGCACCCAACATAGGAGCACCTCAATACATAAGGCAAATGCGAACAGCTATAAAAGAGGAAATTAACAGTAACACAAAAATAGTGGGGGACTTTAACATCTTACTTACACCAATGGACAGATCCTCCAGGCAGAAAATTAATAAGGAAGCACAAGCTTTAAATGACACAATAGACCAGATAGATTTAATTGATATTTATAGGACATTCCATCTGAAAACAGCAGATTATACTTTCTTCTCAAGTGCACATGGAATATTCTCCAGGATAGATCATATCTTGACTCACAAATCAAGCCTCTATAAAATTGAAATCATATCAAGCATCTTTTCTGACCACAACGCTATGAGATTAGAAATTAATTACAGGGGGAAAAAAACCCTTAAAAAATACAAACACATGGAGGCTAAACAATATGTTACTAAATAGCCAATAGATCACTGAAGAAATCAAAGAGGTAATCAAAAATTACATAGAGACAAATGACAATGAAAACATTCTGATCCAAAACTTATGGAATGCAGCAAAAGCAGTTCTAAAAGGGAAGATTATAGCAATACAATCCTACCTCAAGAAACAAGAAAAATCTCAAATAAACAATCTAACCTTACACCTAAAGGAAAGAAAAACAGATAAAACCCAAAGTTAGTAAAAGGAGAGAAATCATAAAGATCAGAGCAGAAATAAATAAAATAGAAACAAAGAAAACAATAGCAAAGATCAATAAAACTAAAAGCTGGTTCTTTGAGAAGATAAATAAAACTGATAAACCTTTAGCTAGACTCATAAAGAAAAAAAGGGAGAGGACTCAAATCAATAAAATTAGCAATGAAAAAGGAGAAATTACAACAGACAGCACAGAAATACAAACATCATAAGAGACAACTACAAGCAACTCTATGCCAATAAAATGGACAACCCAGAAGAAATGGACAAATTCTTAGAGAAGTATAACCTTCAAACACTGAACCAGGAAGAAATAGAAAATATGAACAGACCAATCACGAGTAATGAAATTGAAACTGTGATTAAAAATCTTCCAACAAACAAAAGTCCAGGACCAGATGGCTTCACAAGTGAATTCTATGAAACATGTAGAGAAGAACTAACACCCACCCTTCTCAAACTCTTCAAAAAAATTGCAGAGGAAGGAATACGACCAAACTCATTCTACAAGGCCACCATCACCCTGACACCAAAACCAGACAAAGATACTATAAAAAAAGAAAATTGCAGACCAATATCACTGATGAATATAGATGTAAAAATCCTCAACAAAATACTAGCAAACAGAGTCCAACAACACATTAAAAGGATCATACACCATGATCAAGTGGAATTTATCCCAGAGATGTAAGGATTCTTCAATATATGCAAATCAACCAATGCGATACACCATATTAACAAACTGAAGAATAAAAACCATATGATCATCTCAATAGATGCAGAAAAAGCTTTTTGACAAAATTCAACACCTATTTATGATAAAAACTCCCCAGAAAATGGGCACAGAGGGAACCTACCTCAACATAATAAAGAACATATATGACAAGCCCATAACAAACATCATTCTCAATGGTGAAAAACTGAAAGCATTTCCTCTATGATCAGGAACAAGAAAAAGATGTCTACTCTTGCCATTATTATTCAACATAGATGTGGAAGTCCTAGCCATGGCAATCAGAGAAGAAAAAGAAATACAAGGAATCCAAATTAAAAAGGAAGTAAAACTGTCATTGTTTGCAGATGACATGATGCTATACACTGAGAATCCTAAAGATGCCACCAGAAAACTACTAGAGCTAATCAATGAACCTGGTAAAGTAGCAAGATACAAAATTAATGCACAGAAATCTCTTGCATTCCTATACACTAACAATGAAAGATAAGAAAGAGAAATTAAGGAAACAATCCCATTCACCATTGCAACCAAAATAATAAAGTACCTAGGAATAAACCTACCTAAGGAGGTGAAAGACCTGTACTCAGAAAACTATAAGGCACTGATGAAAGTAATCAAAGATGACAAAAACAGATGGAGAGATATACTATGTTCTTGGATTGGAAGAGTCAATATTGTGAAAATGACTATACTACCCAAAGCAGTCCACAGATTCAGTGGAATCCCTATCAGATTACCAATGGCATTTTTTACAGAACTAGAATAAAAAATCTTAAAATGTGTATGGAGACACAACGAATAGCCAAAGCAATCTTGAGGGAGAAAAACGCAGCTGGAGGAATCAGGCTTCCTGACTTCAAACTATACTACAAAGCTATAGTAATCAAGACAATATGATACAGGCACAAAAACAGAAATATAGATGAATAGAACAGAATAGAAAGTCCAGAGATAAACCCATGCACCTATGGTCAACTAATCTATGACAAAGGAGGCAAGGATATGCAATGGAGAAAAGGCAGTCTGTTCAATAAGTGGTGCTGGGAAAACTGGACAGCTACATGTAAAAGAATGAGATTAGAACTCCCTAACACCATACACAAAAATAAACTCAAAATGGATTAAAGACCTAAATGTAAGACTGGACACTATAAAACTCTTAGAGGAAATATAGGAAGAACACGCTTTGACATAAATCACAGGAAGATCTTTTTTGACCTACCTCCTACAGTAATGGAAGTAAAAATAAAAATAAGCAAATGGAACCTAATGAAACTTAAAAACTTTTGCACAGCAAAGGAAACTGTAAACAAGATGAAAAATTAACCCTCAGGATGGGAGATAATATTTGCAATTGAATCAACGGACAAAGGACTAATCTCCAAAATATATAAACTTCTCGTGCAGCTCAATATTAAAAAAACAAACAACCCAATCCAAAAAGCCAGAAGACCTAAATAGACATCAATCCAAAGAAAACATACAGATTGCCAAAAGGCACAGAAAAGCTGCTCAACATCACTAATTATTAGAGAAATGCAAATTAAAACTACAATGAGGTATCACCTCACACATGTTAGAATGGGCATCATCAACAAATCTACAAACAACAAATGCTAGAGAGGGGGTGGATAAAAGGGAACCCTCTTGCACTGTTGGTGGGAATGTAAATTGATACAGCCGCTATGGAGAACAGTATGAAGCTTCTTTAAAAAGCTAAAATGACCCAGCAATTCTACCCCTGGGCATATACCCAAAGAAAACCGTGATTCAAAAAGACACATGCACCCCAGTGTTCATGGCAGGACTATTTACAATAGCCAGGTCATGGAAGAAACCTAAATGCCCATCAACAGACAAATGGATAAAGAAGATGTGGTACATACATACAATGGAATATTACTCAGCCATAAAAAGGAACAAAATTGGGTCATTTGTAGAGATGTGGATGGACCTAGAGACTGTCATACAGAGTTAAGTATCACATATTAACGCATATATGTAGAATCTAGAAAAATGGTAGAGATGAACCAGTTTGCCAGGCAGAAATAGCGACACATATATAGAGAACAAACGTATGGACACCAAGGGTGGAAAGTGGTGGTGGGGTGGTGGTGGGATGAATTGGGAGATTGGGATTGACATATATACAGTAATATGTATAAAATAGGTAACTAATAAGAACTTGCTGTATAAAAAATAAAATTCAAAAAAGAAAAAAAAGAACATAAGTAAATAACAATACACACAGAAAGTAGAACAGTGTCTGGGGATTTGTGGGAATGGGAAGTTAGTGTTTAATGGGCACAGAGTTTCAATTTGGGAAGATGAAATTGTTCTGGAGATGGTTGGTGGTGATAGTTGCACAACAATATGAATGTACTTAATGCCACTGAACTATACACTTAAAAATGGGTAAAGTGGTAAATTTTATGTTATGTTTACTTACCACAATAAAAACAAGAATGGAGGCTTCATATCTACAGGAATGTAAAGGACTGTCTGGTAAAACCAGGTGTTTTATGTGGCAACTAGACTTCTAGAGTGAAGCCTTCAACATCTCAGCCTTTCACAGCAGCTGACTTGCCACTGATTCAACAGAAGATGAAACCTGCAAGTTGGTAAACTTTTGTCCATCAGTACAAAGGCCTCTGCTAGATTTTCTACTGTCTTAACCTTAAATTCAAACAGGCATTAAAGGATGACCAGACAAATGAGGAATGTCAAAAAGAAAGAGCAATGTTAATAATTAGCAACAATGGCCAAAGAGGGAATGATTAATCCAGAAAACAGAAGAGAATTTTAAAATTCTCTCTATACCTGGTATCTTTAGAGATCTTTTAGAGAGATATTACATTTATTAAATAAGAGCAATATGCTGTAAAATAGGAACATATAAAAATGTAACCAATGGAAAAACTCAGTTGAAGAGTACAGAAAGAAATTAAGCAAATCTAGGAAAAGAATAAAAAGGACCAAAAACAAGAAAGGAAAATATGAGAATAAAGATTGAACACATATGGATAAATTCAAGATTTGCTACCTAAAAATGGAAGTCCCTGAAAGAGAAAGAAGAGGGTAATAAACCATCAGAGAAATGATAAAGGAGGCAACACTGAACCAAAGCATGAGTCTCTAGGTTGGAAGGGCCTACCGGGTGCCCAGCAATGGGAAGAAAAGATGTTTGCCTGGACATGTTACTGTGAAAATTCAGGATGCTGAAGTTTCCAGAAAGAAAAGAACAAAGTTAAAAAACAGGTCACCTTTCAACTCAACAATAAAAGGAAAAATAACTCAATTTACAAAATGGACAAAGGATTTTAATGAACAAGAAAGTAAACAAATGACCAATAAGCACATGAAAAGATGCTCAATAATCATTAGCCATCAGGGAAATCCAAACCAAAACAGCAATGGGATACCACCTAACAGCCACTAGGATGGCTATGATCAAAGAGACAGATGTTAAAAAATGTTGGTGAGAATGTGGATGGATCGAAACCCTCATACATTGCTGTTGGGGTGGAGAGTGGTGTACTGCCTTGGAAAACAGTCCGATAGCTTCTCTGAAGGTTAAACGTTGTTACCATATATATGACCCAACAATTCCACTCCTAGGTATCTAGCCAAGAGAAATGAAAACAAATATTCACACAAAAAGCTGTAAATAAAGTTCATAGTTGTATTATTAATAGCCCCAAAGTGGAAACACCCCAACTCATGAAGGGATAAATAAAATTAGTGCTGGAAACACCCCAACTCATGAAAGGATAAATAAAATGTAGTGTATCCATACAATGAAATATTATCTGGTCATAAAAAGGAATGAAGTACTGACACGTGTTTCAACAGGGATGAGCCTTGGAGATATTTTCCTAAATGAAAAGTCAGTCACAAAAGACCACATATTTAAGATTCCCTTTATATGAAACGATGAGATTAGGCAAATCTATAGAGACAGAGAGGAGATTAGTGGTTGCCTAGGGAAGTGGAGGTTGCGGGAAAAGGGGGGGTGACTTTAATGGGTACAGATTTCTTCTGGGGGGAAGAAAATATTCTAAAATTTTGGTGGGGATGGTTGCACAGCTCTGTGATTATACTAAAAGCCATTGAATTGTACATTTTAAATGGGTGACTTGTATGATATGTGTGAATTATATCCCAACAAATCTATTTTTTTTTAAAAAAAGTCACACTGTTATCAGGCTTCTGAGTAGCCCTGGATTCTAGAAGTTTATATATAATGTGGAAATAAACAAAGACCACACAGATGAGAAAAAGAAAATGCTATTTATTCACATGTTTCTATAGCAAGGGAGTCAGCCACCATCACTTGGTTTTGCCAGAAACTCAAAGGCAGGCAGAGGATTGGGAAAGCTTTTTACTGAAAAAAAGGGAAGGTTTCAGGTGTGCTCTAATTGGAGACTGGGGTGTTGGAAATCTGTAGGTGGGCTTGCTAGAGGCAGGGCATCCCATGTGATTGGTTAGGTGTGTATTTGGCTTTCTCTGGTTGGCACTAAATTGAAAGTGGGAACAAGACTTAGAGAAACTGTCAGTTGTTAATCAAATTCTGGCCATTTTGGGTCAATTTTTTTTAAGGGTTTATTGTTTGATCTTCCTGGATTTTTTGTTAGAGACAGTGATCTGACCTACAAGTCTGACTTGTAGATAGTAAGCTGGTTTCCTGGCTCTTTAGATAATGGCTTCATTTCCTAAGCTGGTTGCCACAGATTTGGGGTCAGAGTTTTATTTTATTTATTTATTTATTTATTTATTTATTTATTTAATTGAAGTGTAGTTGATTTACAATGTTGTGTTAATTTATGCTGTAAAGCGAAGTGACTCATTTATACACATATATGCATTCTTTTCTTATATTCTTTTCTGTTGTGGTTTATCACAAGATATTCAGTATAGTCTCCTGTGCTATACGGTAGGACCTTATTGTTTATCCATTCTATATATAATAGTTTGCATCTGATAATCCCAAACTCTGAATCACCCTCCCCCTCCCCCTATCTCCCCACTGGCAACCACAAGTCTGTTCTCTATGTCAGAGTTTTATTTTTATATATGGTCTGGGCATTGTCCACTTGTATATTCAGTCTCTCAATAAAAATGCTTCCAAAATTATGAAGGAATGAAAAAAATATATTAAAAATATACCTAAGGAGGGTCATCTGTGCCTTGCCTCTCCTTGTTCCAGCCCGCTCTGCTGCCACTACAATGGCCCAAGCTGATATTGCCCTGATTGGACTGGCTGTCATGGGCAGAACTTAATTTTGAATATGAATGACCATGGCCTTGTGGTCTGTGCTTTTAATAGGATAGTCTCCAAAGTTGATGATTTCTTGGCCAATGAGGCGAAAGGCACCAAGGTGGTTGGTGCTCACTCCTTGAAGGAGGTGGTCTCCAAGCTGAAGAAGCGTTGGTGAATCATCCTGCTTGTGAAGACTGTCCTGGCTGTCGATTTTATTGGAAAACTGGTACCCTTGTTGGACACTGGTGACATCATCATCAATGGAGGAAACTCTAAATACAAGGATACCACAAGACAGTGTTGAGACCCCAAGGCCAAGAGAATCTTGTTTGTGGGGAGTGAAGTTAGTGGTGGAGAGGAAGGGGCATGGTATGGCCCATCATTTATGCAGGGAGGGAATAAGGAGGCTTGGCCCCACATCAAGGCAATCTTCCAAGGCATCGCTGTGAAAGTGGGGACTGGAGGACCCTGGTGTGACTGGGTGGGAGATGAGTGGGCAGATGTGAAGATGGTGCACAACAGGGTAGAGTATGGAGACATGCAGCTGATTTGCAAGGCTTACCACCTGATGAAAAACATCTTGGGTGTGGAGCACAAGGAGATGGCAAAGGCTTTTGAGGAATGGAATAGAAGAGGGCTAGAGTCATTCCTGATTGAAATCATAGCCAATATTTTAAAGTTCCAAGACCGATGGAAAATACCTGCTGTTAAAGATCAGGGACAGCGCAGGGGCAGAAGGGCACTGGGAAGTTGACCACCATCTCGACCCCGGAGTACGGTGTCTCTGTCACCCTCATCAGAGAAGCGGTCTTTGTTCGATGCTTATCATCTCTGAAGGATGAGAGGATCCAAGCCAGCAGAAAGCTGAAGGGACCTCAAAAGATCCAGTTTGAAGGAGATAAGGAATCATTCCCGGGGGCATTCGAAAGGCCCTCTATGCTTCCAAGATCATCACTTATACTCAGGGCTTTATGTTGCTAGGACAGGTAGCCACTGAATTTGGCTGGACGCTCAACTATGGTGGCATTGCCCTGATGTGGAGGGAGTGCTGCATCAGCAGGAGTGTATTCCTAGGAAAGATAAAAGATGCATTTGATCGAAACCCAGGGCTTCTGAATCTACTACTAGATGACTTCTTTAAGTCGGCTGTGGAAACTGCCAGGACTCCCAACGGCAGGCAATCAGTACTGGTGTCCAGACAGGCATTCCCATGCTCTGCTTCACCACTGCTCTTTCCTTCTATGATGGATACAGACACAAAATGCTGCCAGCCAAACTAATCCAGGCTTAGCGAGATTACTTTTGGGTCCACACCTATGAACTCTTGGCCATGCCAGGACTCTTTCTCCACACTAACTGGATAAGCCACAGTGCTAGTGTGTCCTTGTCTTCATACAATGCCTGATCAGATTCTGTTAGGCGCCATGACTCCGCAAACAGGGACATTCCATTTGACACACAGCAGTGCTTCCATGGCCCTTTGACCTACTTTCTGCTCAGATCTCTCTCTCTCTTTTTTTAATTTACTAGTAGTTTTATTTATTTATTTATTTATTTATTTATAACATCCTTATTGGAGTATAATTGCTTTACAATGTTGTGTTAGTTTCTGCTGTATAACAAAGTGAATCGGCTATTGCATACATATATTCTCATACCCTCCCTCTTGTGTCTCCCTCCCACCCTCCTTATCCCACCCCTCTAGGTGATCACAAAGCACAGAGCTGATCTCCCTGTGCTATGCAGCTGCTTCCCACTAGTTATCTATTTTATATTTGGTAGTGTATGTATGTCCATCCCTCTCTCTCACTTCATCCCACCTTACACTTCCCTCTCCCCGTGTCCTCGAGTCCATTCTCTATGTCTGCGTCTTTATTCCTGTCCTGTCCCTAGGTTCATCAGAATCTTTTTTTTTTTTTAGATTCCATATATATGTGTTAGCATACCGTATTTATTTTTCTCTTTCTGTATGACAGACTCTAGGTCCATCCACCTCACTACAAATAACTCAATTTTGTTTCTTTTTATGGCTGAGTAATATTCCATGATATATATGTGCCACATCTTCTATATTCATTCATCTGTCGATGGACACTTAGGTTGCTTCTATGTCCTGGCTATTGTAAATAGAGCTGCAATGAACATTGTGGTACATGACTCTTTCTGAATTATGGTTTTCTCAGGGTACATGCCCAGTAGTGGGATTGCTGGGTCATATGGTTGTTCTATTTTTAGTGTTTTAAGGAACCTCCATACTGTTCTCCATAGTAGCTGTATCAATTTACATTCCCACCAGATCTCTTTAAAAAGTGTCGTAAGAGACTCCTCTGAAGAGTCAACCCAAGTCTATTTGTAAAGTAGTTCTGTGAGAACCATCACGCCCTCTGCCCTCACCTTTTGGGACAGAGCAGGAATTGAGCGTGTGCACCACAGTGTAAGCCAACTCTGTGAGGAGGTGTTTCTCACATGTCCCCTGTGGATTTGGGAAGCAGAGTAAGTTTGCTCTGATAGAGGCAGCAGCACTTATCACATAGGAGGGAAAGGTTTTTGTGGAATTTGATCAAACTGGAACCTTTGTATTATGTAGGTGAATTTCCTTTTCCCTTTACTTAATAAAAGTAAAAAGAAAATAAATCCCCTAGGAATAAATAAAATCTGAGAACTGAATACAAAATACATGTTCAAGGATTCATAAACTTTACTTCCTAAGTGCCTTTCCTTAGAAAATTAATTGAAGACATTTTCCAAAACATTAGCATAAAAAGGGAAAGACATGACATTCAGAAAGAGATGATGCAATCCAGGAGAGCAGGGACCTGAAGTTCCAGGAAGAGCACTGTTTAGTACTTCTAGAGAGCAGCCCTCCAGGATGGAGGCAAGAACCCAAGATGCCTGCAGGGAGTTCTACGAGGGGAGGGAAGAGAGGGAGTTTAGAAGAGAGTTGTAGTAAAGTATAACGGTACTGAGGATATGAAAAGGGTGCAAGGGGAAAGAGAGGCAATTTACAAAGCATTAGACATGCCAGGAAAAACAATAATATATTATAGTGTTTGCAGTTTTTATGATTTTGAATTATTGTTCAAGCAGAGCCTGTAATTACAAAGACATAATAGTACAAGCACTATTGTTTTTCAGTGAAGACAAATGTAAAACAATTAGATGTACTTATAAAACAGAACATAAATATTGTCATCCTTGATAAAGTAGAAATACAGACGACAGTGGGGAGGTGAAAAGTGGGCAAAAGGCCAGGGAATGGCAGCTCATGTCATCAGGGTAAGATAGGAAGCTAGGTGATGTGTTTATAGTTGATAAAACAGGAAGTAAATGTGTCAGTTTATTACTGAGAGAAATAATGGTGTTCACATGCATTCACACACCAGCATACAAACTTGAACCTGAATTCTTCCTTAACAATACTTTGTAGACATCTCTCAGTGTAATACATTATCATTTGTAACTGAATCATACCTTTATTGCTAGATTTTTGGGTTGTTTCTAATTATCACTATTGTCAAAAGTGTTACAAATATGTCCTAATTTGTTTGTGTTTTTGCAATTTACCTATTATTTACCTTATAACAATTTCCTAAAAAATGCAATTCTACATCTAATGTTATCTATATGTGAAAATTTGAATCTATGTACAGATCGGTTTCCAGAAATGTCTATCAACTCATATTCTCAATTTAATGTATATATATATTTTTTTTTTCTGGTACGCTGGCCTCTCACTGTTGTGGCCTCTCCCGTTACGGAGCACAGGCTCCGGACGCACAGGCTCAGCGGTCATGGCTCACGGGCCCAGCCGCTCCGCAGCATGTGGGATCTTCCCAGACCGGGGCACGAACCCGTGTCCCCTGCATCGGCAGGCGGACTCTCAACCACTGCGCCACCAGGGAAGCCCTTAATGTATATTTCTTGCCCACCATAGTCACCATCTTAACCCATATCAATCTCCTATTGGTGAGGGAGATTAGCGTTGCTTTCCTGGAAAGAAGAGTGCACCACAATAATCTTCTCAGATTTAGTCTGCATTTTCAAATTCCACCATCTCAGTGGGAGCTGGCCTTAATCCATATAGTAACCCGAATGATACCTAAAAAGCATTTCAATGCAATTGCCAACTGGAAGCTATCACAACCCTTCAAGAATAGCTTTTAAATAGTTTCAAAATGCTTTATTGCTAAATATAAAAAAGAACTATGATTTCATAATAGAATCATACTAGATAGACTCACCCAAAATAGTAGAGAGTAAATTCATTTAAACAGTTCAAATATCTGTGTTAGAAGAAAAAGTGGTGGATGGTGGAAGTGAAATTGTACTTTATGCTTACCAGGTGGCACTTTAAGTAATATTTTCCACAGGAAACTCAGTGATGAGTTTGTGTGTGTGTGAGTGCACGTTTATTAACAAGCATCACATCTGTCTTCCTATTTGGCTTTCTTCTGATGTCCCATCCATTTTTCTTACTCTTCATTTCAGTTCTATCACATTTATAACATCTTTATTCACAAGATTACTCACTTTCCTGGCTCAGATTTCATGGTATTTAACAACTATAATTATACTTTTCAAGTGCTGTACCAATCTTCAGTATTACATTCCCTGTAATATTCCCTGGCAGGGATATTAGTTTTCAAAACTGCCGAAAAGCTCTTAGAGGTTTCATTTGTAAATATGGGCTGTACTTAATTTTGATGACAGTTATTTTGTTTATAACCATACTAAAAAGATCAATCTCATTAAATGTGTGTTACAATTGGCAAATCTAAATAGGGACTAAATTCTATCATCAAATTTGTAGAAGTGATCTTAGATATGAGCTCCTTGGAGTTTTTAGAGGAGAGGTGATAAAAGTAAAATATTCTTACTTTCTGGGTAAATATTTTTCAAGCTTCAAAGATAAGGTGATATATGTCCTATTTCACACAGCACAGTCCCAGTTTATTCCTGCTGTTTTAGCTTAATTAATCATCCCCCTTCACTCTCAAAAGTGTCTTGGAATAGGTGATAATTATATTATCACCCTGTTTGCAGAATTTCTACTAAATCTGGAATTACTTGATCAAAGTCATTTAATTCTTTCTTCCACCTGCCTCTAGTACCTGCTATGTTACAAAGCTTGGATGAAAAATAGTTTAAAATTATGTATATGAATATATATGTGTATATATATAATAAGATATAAAATGTCAATTTCAGACTATACACAAGTGTGTATGCCCTTAAAATAAGATAAAGTGTACAGAGCCACAAGGCAGATGACAGCATGCTATTTTTATAGACTGTCTCACTTCACATATCCTAGTATGTATATATTTTGTACCTTGCCTGCTCTACTGCCATGGATCTTAGAGCAACTGTAAAGACCAATAAAATTTCTTGCTCCCTAAACCAAGAAAAACCTGCATAATATAAAACTTGCAATAACATTTGAGAAAGGATTTTTCACTAAGGACAATTGAAATTTAAATTATGCGACTATTCTGTTTATTATTATTACAAATTTGACCTAATGATAATGTCTCATCACTGAGAGAACACTGTGATAAAGACCAGTAAGTAGTTTATAATTTTTTTGCTTTGCAAAATAACTTCCTTGGTTTTGGTGACAGAATTCTTAGGACTATGTGTTAAGGTTTATTTTTCCATTTTACTTATTATATATTTTTCACACATAGAAATGTAAAATGTAATATTTAAATGGTTCATATTCCCACCAACCAGGTAACTTAATACTATTAATATTTAAATACAACCAGCCCCCCTGCCACACACACATGAAATTTCATTTTTATACATGTATTTGTTATCTATTATAACGAATCTATAATCTATCTATAATAATGAATTACTCTATGACAGGTTAGCAGATTAAAGCACAGACATTTATCATTTCCCAGTTTCTGTGGGTCAGGAACTCAAGAGTGGCTTAGCTGGGTGGCTCTGGCTCAGGGTCCTCCCCTCCCAACGCTGCAGTCAGGCTGTCAGCCAGAGCGACATCATCTGGGCTTGACTGGAGCTGCAGGATCCATTTCCAGGATGGCTCACTCGCACAGCTGTTGGCAGGCCTCTGGTCTTTTCCATGAGACCTCTTTGTAGGCCTGCATGTGTATCTTCAGGACTTGTAAATAGGCCTTCCCCAGAGCAAGTGATCTAAGAGATACAAGAAGAAAGCTGCAAAGTCCTTTTGTTACACACCATCACTTCTGTCATATTCTGTTCATTAGCAGCAACTCACTAAACCCAGACCTCACTCCAGGAAGAGGAATTAATCTCAACTCTTGGAGTGAGGAGTAGCGAAGAATTTGTGGACATGTTTTAAAACCACCACACATGGTAAAAATGCAGGAAGCTAGTGTAAAGTGAGGACACTTGAAATGAAAACACTGCTGAGAGAAATTAAAGAAGACCTGAACAAACGGAAAGATATACCATATTCAGAGATTGGAGACTTAGTACTCTTATGATCTTAATTCACTCCAAGATGATTTGCATATTCAATATCACAATAAAAACCCAGCAGGGTGATATATGGGTGGATGATTAATTAAGCTAAAACAACAGGAATAAACTGGGACTGTGCTGTGTGAAATAGGACATATATCACCCAACTTGTAGAAATTGACAAGATGACTCCTAAATAAATATGAAAATGTGAAGGACCCAGAACAGCAAGGTGATCATGAAGAAAAATGAAAAATGCACACACATTTCAAGATTTACTATGAACTTAAAGTAATTAAGACAAGAGTGTTTTTGGCATAGGATAGATAAATAATTCAATGAAATAGAATAGAAAGCCTGGAAAGAGACAGATAATGTCATTTGATTTTTAGCACAAGTGCCAAGCAATTTAAAGGGCAAATTCCTAAACTGGAAACAATCAATGTTAACCAGTATGAAAATGAATTAATAAACTGTGGTATATTCATACCCTGGGCTATAATTACTCAGCAATAAGGAGAACAAAATACTGATACATGCAAAAACATGAATACATTTTTAATATGTTTTGCTGAGTGAAAGAAACCAGGTGCAAATGAATACATAATATGCTTTCATTTATATAAGGTTAACAGGTACAACTCATCTATGGGAATAAAAATCAGAATAATAATTATGACTGGGGGATAGTGTAGACAGGGAAAGGGCAGGCTATAATTGCTTATTAATTGCAGGGTTTTTTGTTTTGTTAATTTTTTCAAATTTCTCACATAGATGATCATGCCATCTGTAAACAGTCAGTTTATTTTTTAATTCCCAATCTATATACCTTTTATTTCCTTTTCTTGTCTTATTTCATTAAGTAGTACTTCCAGTAGTATGATGTTGATAAGGAGTGGTGAGAAGAGACAGCCTTGCATTCTTCCTTATCTTAGTGGGAAAGCTTTGATTTGCTTAAGTATAATGTTAGCTATTGGTTTTTTGCAGATATTTTTTTTATCAAGGTAAGGAAGTTCCCTTTTATAATTTTTATCTTGAATGGGTATTGGATTTTGTTAAATTTTTTTTATATATCTATTGATATGATCCTGTGCTTCTCTTTTTTAGCTATTTAGTAATAGATTCCATTAATTGATTTTCAAATGTTGAACCAGTCTTACAAACCTGGGATAAATCCTTCTTGGCTGTAGTGTATAATTCTTTTTATAGATTGTTGGATATGATTTGCTAATATTTTGTTGAAGTTTTTTATATCTGTGTTCATGAGAAACATTGGTCTGTAATTTCTGGTTATTACAGAGTACTCTGGTACATTTCAAACTAGTTCCCTTTCCCCTTGCCCTGCTAGAAGTGCAAGTGGATTTTTCTCAGATATTTACTGTGGGAACCAGGTTATGCTCCTGTATGTAATACAATACTGTGGGGACCTCCTCATGACTGGATTCCCCCTGGAGTTTTAAACTCTCAGACTTATCTACACTGAGCCTCCAGCAATCTGTCAATTACCATCATGTTTTCCTCTCCTGGCCCTGGTTCCCTTGGTTTCTGCTCTTAAGCCTCTGCTACAGTATTCACCTGACTTCCTGTACTCACCTGTCTCTCTCTCCAATCTTGGGTGGCAGTTTGCCCTGTGTCCTCCCCTCTATTATGGAGCCAAGAAGAGTTGTTGATTTTTCAGTCTGTTCAGCTTTTTACTTGTTAGGGCAGAGTGACAACTTTCAAGTTTCCTACATGTGGAACTGGAAACCAGAAATCAATAAATATATTTTTTTACAGTGAAGTTTTGTTTTGTAATATGAAAAAGTTGTTTTTAAATTTAGTATAAAGTAAGAACACTCTCCACTCATGACAGATTGAATTGACATATCATTTAAACTGAGCAAATGATGATCTTTGAAAAGACACTTTTAATTATACCACAAGTTCTTCAAAGCACTTTGTATATTCCCCAAATATAATATACAAAATAAAAATTTGTCTTGCTATTAGAGGTTTCAGAAGAATTATTCTTTTTGATAGTTCATAATATTAACTGATGTCAAAGAAATGTAAAATAATTTTAAATGGTTAGGCTGGCTTAGAGGTAAAAGATAACTTGAGCCATATGTTAACACAAAAGAAAAGATTTAATAGAAACATTGAAAATTATAATTTTAAATTAAAAAAGACCTTAAAAAATAGACTACTAAATTTGTTGAGAGACAACTGACTCAACATTTGTATTGAAGTCAGTGTTAGTGACATATAGTTTTCTGCATCATCATGTATCATTCACTGTCATCATCTCAAAAATGATACAAATATGCTGTCATTTTGGAGCAGTCAAGTTAATCCTAGATTGACACGTGTTACTCAGACTGGGTAGTCATGTTATGGTTTTATTTAACACAATTCTGTAATGAACTTGCCTATCCAAAGATAACTCTTCTAATCTCCTACACTAGGATTCTGAATATTAAAGTTACTGCTTTCATCTAAGCCAAAAAATCAAATGAACAACTGTAAATGAGCATTATCTATGATCATTACAGTAAAAGCTACAATTTTTTGTGTGCCTCTTATGTGTGAGGCAGTTTACAGACACTATCTCACTTAATTGTCTTTATCATCACCCTGCCAGTATGGGGGTCCCTATATTGTAGGTAAGGGAATAGACTCAGATTGCTTAAGTAACTTGTGTGAAATCAAACAGTTAAGAGACAGACAAGTTAGGAGTCAAAGTAATGTCCTTCTACTACAGTGAACACTGTGAATAGATTCTGCAAGCAAAAAATAAGAGTTTTTGCATTCAATAAACTGTATCTAGAGAAAGGGGAAAAAATGAATTGTTATGTAACAAGGTTAGAAATAATTTAAAGACTAAATACATATTTGAAAAATTCAGATAATACTTCAAAGAGTAAATTTTCCTTTTGAGGAAAATGGTCAGGGAAAATTCATGATAGCAGGTTTGGAAATGTGTATTTGAAGGATGGAGAGGACTTGGGTACCCAGAGATGAAAGATTATGTGGCAGCAAGAGGTCGAAGACCCAGGGATAAAAGAAGGTGAGAGGGAGATATTTGAGTAGTGAAGGGGACATTTTTTCTAAGGATGCCTTTGAATACATGCTTATACAAGTGTTACATGTGTTAACATTATCACCTTTTAATATTTCATGATGAAGTTGTTTGGGAATGACACAAAAATAATAGAAAGAACATTTTTCTATGCTTAGAAAGGGAGGTAAATTCAGGTGGAGGATATAATATTGGGCATAGATAATTGGAAAGCATCAGAGAGAGCAGATATTTTGTGGGGAAAATACAAATAAATGGAAATGACAAAAAACATAATGCGTTGCTAAAAACAAATTTTAAGTTATTGACATTTTTTTCTGCTTTGACTATTTGTGGAGTGACTCAAAAATACATAATATGCCATGGAAAACTAGAGAAAATGAAAGAATCAAGGGAAAATGTTCAGCTAACTTTTATTGAGCATTTCCTATGTGCCAGGCTTTCTGGCAAATATTTTATATTATTTTATTTGTTGCTCAACATGTCTGTGAGTTAGAGCTCTTATTATTCCCATTTTATAAATAAAGAATTTGAGGTTAAAAGAGAGTAAGTCACTTTCTCAAGACCTCAGAGCTAGTTAGGGGCAGATCTTGGGCTTTAACTCCAAAGTTTGGGCTCCTTGCCACCTAATGATACTACTGCAGATGAATGATATTCTCATGGAAGCTGAGACAATAGACAAATTTAGGCTTTGTGCATGAGAGCACACTAAGGTAATATAATTCATCCAATTTTATGGCATACTTTATGACTAGGTTCTAGTTTCACTCTAAGTTAATTTCTAAAACTTTATCATAACTTATTTCATGACTGGAATCTCCAGTATCTTCTCTATAAGGCTAATACCACCACTTGTCTGAAGTAAGTTTGTATTTCATGCTAAAGTCCTTCTGATTTAAATTTATTATTGTTATCAATATCCTTAGTGGCTGGAATTAGTTTGGCCTTACCAAGAAATAAACAAACAACAAAACCTTCCCTCCAAAACAAAACCTATCCACTAAAGGAATAGATAATAAAACAGCATTTACTATATCTTGAAAACTGTCAATAAACCTTCTTAATAGATATTGTAAAATATCTTCTGAAATTTTCTATTTAGAAAATATCTGAGAACCAAAGCTCTAATTATCATCAGTCACCGTAATGTTTAAACTCAGTAGTTTTACTTTGAGGAAGAAAATTGCAGTTTGGCAATAGGAATACATAAAACCACGTCATAAGCCCCCAGGCTTTATTCTCTGAAACTTTTACTAAAAATTCTAATTGCTTAGAATTTTGTTTTAACTTTACCTTAGGAAAAACAAAACAAAACAAAATAACAATACGAGAATATGAAAACTCTGGGTTATAAATGCATAGGTTTCATTTCTTTTTGAGGATTAAAATCTTCATTTGAACATAAAAATGACAGTGTGTTTTGCAGATAGCTGTCTAAAACAAAGTTAACAAATTTGAGCTTTTATTTAACTCTATATTATACTGTAAAGCATATCAGATTATAAGAAGTTTGTGTTGTGAAAATACATTTTTAAAGCCTGTGATTTTTCTTCACCAAATGATACGTAAATATCTTATGTAGTCAAACTATTTCTTTGCACACAACACGATCTGAAGCCTGAAATTTCAATGAATATTGAAATTCAAAGAATATTCAAAGAATAGGCCAGAGAGTTAATTAATTAAAAATAAAAATTCCCTGTTCTATCCCCAGTGTTCTAATTCATTACCTTTGGAATGGGACTCAGAAACTATATGTTTACTAAATATTTCAGTATGTTGAATGCAGTAACTCTGGAGATCATACTTGGTGATATACTGATAACATTTTTTTGCCAAAATTTTTAGACTTTTACTAATGGGGGAAAGACCAACCTGGAAATTTGTTATTTAAATTTAAATATTTGTGTTTAGTATTGCAACCTGCTTTGCTTTCAAAATCCCAGCTCTGATTTCTGACCCTGATAATCATGAAATGTAGCTTGAAAACAACTCAAAACCTGATTAAAACATAAAATATCAGTTTGAACACCTTGGATTACTACCCAGGTAATAAGGACAGGAGGAGTTCAGATCTTAAAAGAAGAACAATAAGATGAGACATATTTTGCATTGCTTTGCTCTCTCAGTCCTGACTGAGAGGCTGAGCATCTGAGCAGAAGTTTCAGCAATTCTGTAGATCACGATGGGAGTGTGGGCACTGGAGTCCCAAGTCCTAGAAGGAAGGAGGGCTTTTGTGACTGTGGTACGTGCATCTATGTATCTATATATTTCTCCCCACCCTCTCTTGATTAATGATATCACTTCTGGAGCCAGAACAAACTGGATTTAAGTCATGAGTGTTTTGGGGTCAGTTACCTAATATTCTTTATCAGAACCATTTTTTCATTTGTTCATTCACTTGATAAATATATAATGTGTGTCAACTATATCCCAAGACTTTGGTGTCTATTCTATTTTATTTTTGAGATTTTTTCATGCTATGTCTTTGATTTTTTTTCTTTTTCTCTTTCTTATTCTTCTTTTTTTGGCTGCACCATGCAGCATGCGAGATCTTAGATCCCCAACTAGGGATTGAACCCATGCCCCCTGCAGTGGAAACACGGAGTCCTAACTGCTAAACTGCCAGGGAAGTCCCTGATGTCTAGTTTAAAGGATAATACCTACTCCATTAGGTCATTGTGAGGATTATAATTTGGTGATTTTCAGCATCTATCACAATGACTGGTGTATAATAGTGCTCAATAAATATATGCTGAAGAAAGGAACTGATTAAAGCAGAAGTATCAGACTTCTAATGGGAATCTCTTTTTGCTTCATATGTTTTCACTTACTTTCTAAAAAAATCTAAATGTCATATGTTACTATTGTCTAATTTAATTGTCACAATATGATTATAAAAAGTTTATCATAATTAATAATTTTATTTCACACATGTAAACAAAAAGTAACTCAAAGAGAGATGACAGGTTCATGATATTTTCTCTAAATCTTATTCAAACTTATATTCTGTTTTTTGTTTGTTTTAAGCTAGATTCTTCTTTTTTATTGTGATATAATCGATATATAATATTGAATTAGTTTTAGGTGTACAGTCTAACGATCCGGTATATGTATGCACTGAAATATCATTACCACCATAAGTTTAGTTAACGTCTATCAACCACACAGAGTTACAAAGTTTTTTTTTCTTGTGATGAGAACGTTTAAGATTTACTCTCTTACCAACTTTCAAATATACAGCGTAGTTTTCTTCACTATAGTCACCATTACACCCCCAGGACTTAGTTATCTTATAGCTGGAAATTTGTACCTTTTGACCAGGTTCATCCTATTTTGCTCACCTCCTAACCACTGCCTCTGGCCACCACCAATCTGTTCTCTGTATCTATGAGTTTTTGTTGTTGTTTTTTAGATTCCACATACACATCAGATCATACAGCATATGTCTTTCTCTGTTTGACTTATTTCAGTAAGCATAATGTCCTCAAGGTCCATCCATGTTGTTGCAGATGACAGAATTTCCTTCTTTGTAAGGCTGAATAATATTCCAATCTATGTATATACCATATTTTCTTTATTCTTTCATTCATCAATGGACACTTAGGTTGCTTCCCTATCTTAACTATTGTAAATTATGCTGCAATGAACATGGGGGGGTGCAGATGTCTTTTCAAGGTAGTGATTTCCTTTCTTTTGAATAAATACTCAGGGTGGAATTGTTGCATCATAGATTAGATTCTCAACATTGTTCTTATGAAAACTTTTCTAACCTCGGTAAAATTCTTCCAAATTCAGGATAAAGTTCATCTTAAACCAAGGTTAGGCTCTCCAGCCTTTAGAGCCAATGGTGTTCAGCTTGCTATCCACCAATGATATGTCTGATTATTTGACTATTGGATTCTGTGTAACATTAGCTCTTTTCAGATACAAAACAAAATACTAATGTTTGCTAGGTATGTGTGAATATTTCACATATGATTTACAATGGATTATAAAATATGCATTCTAAAAATGAATAAAATTGTCATCTGAAAACATTTTATAAGAAAACCATATGAATTTTAAAATATCCTTTCTATGATAAAGCTGATCCTATAGGTATAAGGTAAAAATAAATTAAGAATGAGAGGACAAGCATCAAGACTGGTTTTTTCTTCTTTTTTTAATTTCTTCTACTCATCTTAGGAATCTTCCTTAATTGGTATCTCTTGCCAACACCCTCCAGTAACAGAACATTGTATCTGCACTTCTATACATCTTTAACTCACAACTGAGAATCGCCTTCATTTTCCTGGCAGGAGTAGTTTTTCCTCTTTACCTTTCAACATAGCTTTCAATAATAAACCTGCTTAATTTTGGTATTCCTTATCTTTTGACTTAGGTTGTATTAGTATTATTTCGGTCTACTTGCACAAAATTTTAGTTACTTTGCATTTTATCATTCTTATAGTTATTCATTTATTTATTCTTTCAATATTTATTGTGTAGAAACTATTGATATCAAAGTTGCCAAGTCTGATATTTGCTGTCAAGAATCTCGGTCTGTTGGGAGTGGGGGTACTGGTGGAGATGGATGCTAGGATTGACATACGAAGAGAAAGTGCTGATCTTTACAAATTAGCTTAAGTCATAAGTGACTTTTCTGTATCTACAGATTTGTTTTAAAATCAATTGAAGAAATTTAAAGACTGATGCTATAAAGATTACAAATGCAACTTACTGGAAGTTTCCTATACTGGTCTACATTTGAAAACCCATTAAAGGAAAGCAAAACCAAACAACTTGCCTGGATGTTTGGTGCTATTCTTGACTTAAATAACTAGTAAACCCTCTCTTCCATATCCTATCATATGGCCTAGGATCCAGCACCTGCCAGATGCTTGTGAAGGTATCTGGAAATTGAGATACTTAATAAACTTATTCACTATTCAGTAACATTTTTTTTTTTGCCTGGATTTGTGCAATCATCTTTGGCTTCTTCTAGCACAATTCTAATTCCCTATAATTATTTTTCTAAATAAAGGTGGGACACTCACAAAAAATGATAGGAAATATTATTTGAGATATAATTTCAGTTTAGAAATTGATAAATTCTACCCACTAACTTAGAGAATTCTTATTTTTTTAAAACGAAATTTCAAAACACATTGTTATATTAGTGTCATCTTTAATTGCTGGAAATCACACAAGGCAAGCTGCCTCCATTATGTGTTTAAACTAAGTGCCCCCGAAACTACAAGGAATGGCCTACAGAGCAGCCCACCTTCATTGAAGTCTTGGCTTCTCAGAGCTGGAAACATAGCCTGGAATTCAGGGTAGGGTGGAATTCACCCTCTGAGAACTTAACACGTAGCCCTAAAATGCCTTTGGTAAAGCCATGTATCTTGTACTTTAGGTCTTTAAACAATTTTAGTCTCTCTAATTTAATTATTGTGTAATAGTTATTCTTTTGAGCACCTACCATGCTAGTTACTGTATTGGGTGCTTTACATATTTTTACATAAAAGCCTCAAAAAATCCCTGTAGTTTTTCCCATTTTAGACTGTAGGAAAACTGAGGCTTAGATTAAATAGCTGCTCAAGGTCAATCCATTTCTTACCAAGCTGGTGTCAGACCAGAGCCTGTCTTTGCTCTTGGTCTTCTGTCACTGAGAGCACTTTATCTGGTTTCCCAGCAGGTCAAAAGCAGAGACAAGGATTGGATTGTTGTCTGATGCTAACACAGGAGGAAAGAGGGTAGATGGGTGTCTGGAGGGTTGAGAAGTGCTGTATCCACTCTCTCTGAGAGTCTGGCTCTCCCATGGAGGCCCTGTGAGGTTGCAGCAGGAAGCAGGAACCATTTCTTAGACCCAAATGAGATCTGTTTGTGACTCAGGGGCAATGCCTGAGTCCAAGATGATGACCAAGGCCAGCGATGTGGGGCGTTTGGAACTCTCAGACTAGCATGCGTCCTGCGATTGGGCAACCCTTCCACCATTTTTGCCTAGGTTTGTAAAAAAATTATTATTATTATAACCATCACAAAAGTACAAAATTTAAAAATTTAACAGATCATTTGTAGAACTCTGAAACCTGTGGACCCAAAGTTGGTATATCCTGATTCAGAAGGGGGTAATTATCTGATAACTATTATCTGATAAATATCTGATAAATATCTGATAACTATTATCTGATAATTATCTGATAACTAACCATAGAAACTCTAACAGATATTTGAGTAACAGCCGGTCCAGATGGGCTTTCATTAGGAAGCTCTTTCAGAGGAGGAGAAACAAAAAGTCTCTTTTCCCAATTTGCAACTAGTCTGGGGGCTGGTGCTGATTCTAGGAGACATTTGTTTTTAGCTAATGGGTTGTTTTCTTTTCAGCTTACCTAGACAAAATTTGAGCTTATCACATTAATGCCAAAAATACTTGCAGGTTTTTCAGAAATTACATCTGTGTTCAGCACTATATTTGAGAGAAAGTTACAATAGGGACCCTGCAAATAACTAGTACAATGCCCATAATGTCAGGATAATGTTCTTCTTTTGTAACAGGGTGAATTGACAAAAAGGATTGACACTAGCCCATCTCTGCTCTCAAGAGAGCTGTTAGGAAGGCTATGGAATGAAATTGGGGACAATAAAAGGACCCTCTCATGTCATTTGTAAAATTCTTTATAGCAGCCCTTGAAATTAAATGCATTCTTTATAGCTATGCTTATATTGTAGTTTTATTCAAGTACTTATTTGAGATCTTTGGGGAAAAGTGTTCTTACAGGCATAGAAAAAGTTGTAAAAGTGAGGTGAAAATAGAAATAAATAAATGCTAGTGCTTAAACAGGATTCCCTAGGTTTAGAGGGCTCCAATGGAGACCATATAAACAAATAATTAATAATTTGTCAGATAATAACTGGTTCTTTTATTTATGTGTGGAGTCAAAATGTCTTTTCATCTCAGAAACAAAACAAACATGGATGGGATGTGCTCAAAATCAGACTATTGAAGGAAACCACCTGAATGTAAAATAGGTTTCAGTGCTTTTCCATGCTGATCATAACACTTTCACCACTTACTGGAAAATTATTACATAGCATAAATCATAACAAACACGTTGGGTAATTTTTATTACTCTAATCCCAAATGTCCATGTAATGGAATAAAAGCTCTAAATTTTTCTCTAGACTTCACTTAGCTCTGTTAGGTAAACACCTCTGGCTTCTCAGGGAGATTCTTCCCACAGCTTTCATTATTGATTTGTTTCCTAAGCTTTGGGCAAGACCTTCATTGAACATAATCAACCTACCAACCAACCCACCACAGAAACCAACCAACCAACATGTACACACAATTTGGTTCTAAACTGTTTTGCCATGAAGAGCAGAAAATATGTTCTTTTAAATGTCTGAAGGAGGTATATGTCATCTTTTAAAACTGTTTTCCTTGATTAAGAAAGAATACAAAAGAAAGAATAATTCTAAAAAATTAGTTTTCAATGAAGGAATGACTATTAGCTTAAAATGGTAATTACCAGGAAGGATCACGCTTTTTGGTACTGATCATGCAGCCATAAGGAATCACGCCATCTCTAGTTTAGGGCTGTACTTTGCAATAGTCATTAATGCTATTCACAGATATTTGTGATTCTCCTTCTTGAGGTCTGTAGAATGGAAATTTCCTGCTTTTCAAAGTTAATTTTGGCCAGGTGATTGCCTTGCCAGTGAAATGTAAGAAGTGATCCAGGTTGTTCCTGGAAAGAAGGGTTCAGAGCAGAAGTGTGACTTGCCTCAGCCTTTCTCTATGATATGGTGATTCCAGACAATAGCTGCTGTGTTAGCTTGGTTCCCAGAATGAAGATGACCCAGGGCAGAGCTGTAGCCAGACCAGGAGGGACCAGGAGCATCCATGATAAATATGCCTTGTTGTTTAAAGGTACTGAGATTAGGGTGTTTGTATTACTGAGTCTTCACTAATGGTGTCCCATGTCATCCACTCTCTATGGCAAGAGTCAGCAGAGACATATAATGGCTCACACCCATCTACATGCTCAGAGTCTAAAAGGGAATATATGTGGGGAAAAGGCAGGAGAGACAGGGAAAGAGAGAGGTTAGTTATGGGAGGGAAGAAACATTTAGAGAAGGGAAGAGGAAGACCTGAACATATCTTGATTATTTTTCATTCAAATAATTGTTATCTGGGCCGTTCATTTTTCTCACTTAAAGAGTATATTATGAAGAAAAAAACTTGGGAAGGAAAGCATAAAAGCTTATTTTAAGTAAATTCCCATATAAATTCATTTCAGTACACATGTAGGATGATTGGAGAGTAAAAGAGCCTATAAAATTCATGTTCCAGCATGAAAAGATTGATTGTGGTCTTAATGTCTCTGTGGAACATTCAGAGCTCACTGATGGTGATTGTTAGCAAATGTAGTTGATGTACATGAAGGTGAAGATACCACTTCTGCTTGCCTGATGACAACAAATACAACATATGTTGAAAAGTGGGAAGTTCAGATCCTCAAACATTTTTTTCTGAACATCATCAGTCAGTTGCATGGATTCATTATTTATTTTTCTTTAAGACACCACTAAGAAGAAAGAAAATTCCAATTCTAAATAAGTCAATTTGTTTGCTACTAAAATTACCCATTCAATACCAACAGAAGAGATTGTATACATTAACTATGCTGCAAACAAATAAACATAATCAAAACAAAAAGACAGGTGCACTCAGACTCTTCCATTAGATTCTGAAGCTAATTCAAGAATCACACAGTGTTTGCCACATGCTTTGTTCATGAACAATGATGTATTGTCCCCATCACCCAACAAAAGAAAACAACAAAAACAACAATAAGAAAACAACGGTTAACTTTCAGAATGCTTAATAATTATTAGGACTTAGAAAAAGTGCTTTAATATGAAAAGTTATTTAATCCTCTCCATCACACTGTTAGGTAGGTACTACTAATCCTGTTTTACAGAGGAAGACAATGGGCCAGAGAGAGGCTAAGTGACTTGCCTGTAGTCTCATGGTTAATGGGTGGTTAAATCAAGAATCAAACCCAGATTAACGGGGTTATAGGGTCTGAAGTCTTCTACTCTGCTTTCTTGGAAAGAGGGCAGCAAATTGGCGGAATCTAGGCATAAAGTCAGAATCTGATTTCCAGTAATGGAGACTAGCTCTTATTCTGTATTTAAAATTTTAAAATACTATTACAATGACAAAACTATATTTTTAAAAGGAATCCATCTTTTCTCTTACTCTCTATGGTTAAACTATGTTTACTTTTTCTTTGTTATTCCAGATTTTTTCAAATGCATACAGAATTTTTATATAGTTGTAGGTGTATAGAATAATTTTATATTCTATTTATTTTATTTTTCCACTAAATAATTCTATATATTAATGCAGTTTTTAATAATTTTACATTTTAATGGATGTCTAATATTCCACAGAGTTGATGTACTAGAATTTATTAAATTATTTCCTGCTACTGGCCATTTAAGTTGTTCTTGAGTACTTCATCTTATAAATAATGCTGTAATGGATTTTCATGAACTATTTCCTTAGAAAAGTATATTATCATGATCTACTTATAATTCATGAATTTTATTGCCAAATTATGTTCTAGTTTATTCTGTCATCAGCGTATAAGTGCAATACTGTTACCATAATTTTAATAGCATTTGGAATTATTATTTTAGGTTTTGGTTAGTTTAGAAGGTATGAAATGGTATATGTTATTTAATTGGTTTCTTTGATGGAGTGGGGTCATAAATTGATACCCTAGCCTCTGATATGCTAAAAAATATGTAGCATTTTCATTTCCTATTGTAATTGATGTTTTTTATGTGCCAGTTCATACAGTATTGTTTCTGTTTAAATAACTAGTCTATTCAAAAGTAAATTCTTTATTTGAAGTGACTGAGCTTATTAAAACTGCTCAGTCTCTCTAGGGAACTGCTTCCTGTTTTACAGCTGCACCCCCACCACCACTTTGCATGCTGGAGATCTAAGGGGGCTATTTTGTCCCAGTTGTGGAAGGGCAGGGGGGCCTTGCATCCTTGCCTGTCATCTAGACACTCATAGAAGCTCAGCAATTTCTGTGGGCCGGTGCTGATTCGGTTCTGCCCTTTGTACAAGTGAACACTGAGGTGTGAGTGATGCCACTGATGCCTTCTGGCTTTTGGGATGATTCCTGGCACTCCTCCAGGAGCTTGTGCCCTGAAGAGCAAACCCCATGCACAGCAGCCCCTCTGTCCTGACGTGAGGCTCTGCTTCTCCTGCAACACCCTCTCCCCCTCTCCCCTCACCTCTCGCTTGTGCATGGGGCAGCTCGTGGGTCCCCTGCACACACAGCACAGAAACCAGAGGGCTGCCACCTCCCTTGGGTCATTCACCTGGACATCTGCCCCAGCGCGGCACTGTGCCCCCTCCTACATTGACATTAATCCTGTGAAAGGATTCCCTCCTAGAGGATATAAGCTGCCTGCACACGACAGGGGAATAAGGTGAGCAGTACCTATTGGGTTGGCCAAAAAGTGACTTCAGTTTTTAAGTAAAAATAAAAGGCACATTTTTTATTTTCACCATTTTATTGAACAACATATTCACCATTTTGCCATTTTTCAGGCAACTTCATAATTCCTTTCATAATTCCATCTTCCCAAAACTTCTTATCTTTTTTGAGCAAAGAACTGGTCCAGGTGACTTTTACAGTCTTCCAGGGAATTGAAACTTTTTCCATTAAGAGAATTTTGTAAAGACCTAAATAAATGGAAATCCGAAAGTGCAATGTCTGGTGAATATGGCAGATGAATCAGAACTTCCCAGCCAAGCTGTAACAGTTTTTGCCTGATCATTAAATAAACATGCGGTCTTGTGTTATCCTGATAGAAGATTATGCGTTTTCTGTTGACTAATTCTGGATGCTTTTCGTTGAGTTCTGCTTTCAGTTGGTCTAATTGGGATTGGAATTAATCCTCTGGTTTCCTGGAAAGAGCTCACAATAGAGAACTCCCTTCCAATCCCACCATATACCCAACATCTCCTTCTTTGGATGAAGACCAGCCTTTGGTGTGGTTGGTGGTGGTTCATTTTGCTTGCCCCATGATCTCTTCCATTCCACATTATTGTACAGTATCCACTTTTCATTGCCCGTCACAATTTGTTTTAAAAACGGAACACTTTCATTACATTTCGGTAGAGAATCGCAAGCAGAAATACGGTCAAGAAAGTTTTTTTCTGCTTAACTTATGTGGAACCCAAACATCAAAGTGATTAACATAACCAACCTGGTGCATATGATTTTCAATTCTTGATTTGGATATTTTGCGTATGTCGGCTATCTCCTGTGTGGTATAACCTTGACTAGTCTCAATTAATGTCTCAATCTGATCACTATCAACTTCAACTGGTCTACCCCACCATGGAGCACCATCCAGGGAGAAATCTCCAGCATGAAACTTCGCAAACCACTTTTGACACGTTTGATCAGTCGCAGCACCTTCTCTATACACTGCATAAATCTTTTTTTTTGCATTTCAGTTGCGTTTTTACCTTTCTTGGAATAATAAAGCATAATATGCAGAAAATGTTGCTTTTTTCTTCCATCTTCAATATTAAAATGGCTATACATTTACCAATTTTAATTTTTTTTAAATGCACGGTGATATGACAGCTGTCACAGTACAATCTAACAAAATTGTTTTGAATGAAGTTAAAGACAACAAAGTGCTACTAGAGCCACCTTACGGAAAAAAACAGACAAGCTTTTTGCCCAACCCAATACAATCTTCCCAGTGGTCCTTGTCTCCATAAACATGGTTTAATATATTTTACTGGACATTCCCCTCTGGAGCTCCACTAGGAGACAGTGAAACAAAGATGTGTACTGTATTCACTCCCCCTTATTCCTGTCTTTCATTTTTCTGAAATCTGCCCAGCAGGAATGGACAGATTTTACTTTTCACTTCCTATATCATGTTATATCCCATTTTTTCTAATGTGTTATCTATCTTTCTTCCTTCTATGAGACTCAGTGGCCATGGGGCAGGGGAGGGAAGTTAGTAGCTTACTAAACAAGAAACAAACATTTAGAGTCATTTTTAAACTTGTAATCTGAAGTGTAATATACAAACAGTAATATGCACACTCTATGACTTTTCACAGAGTGAAAATACCTGTAACCATCCTTTGGGTCAAGAGGTAAAATATGAACAGCAGCCAGACACTTCCCTCCTGTTCTCTCCCAAATATCACTCATCATCCCTCTGTGCTAGTGGCCAGGTGTGGTTTTCTTTTCTTTTTTCCTTTATTTTTTATTTTTATTTATTTATTTATTTATGTTGCGGTATGCGGGTCTCTCACTGTTGTGGCCTCTCCTGTTGTGGAGCACAGGCTCCGGACGTGCAGGCTCAGTAGCCATGGCTCATGGGCCTAGCCGCTCCACGGCAATGGGGATCTTCCCGGACAGGGGCACAAACCCATGTCCCCTGCATCGGCAGGTGGACTCTCAACCAGTGCGCCACCAGGGAAGCCCTCTTCCTTTATTTTATGTTGTTGTTTGTTTTTCCCTGCCTGAAGTATGAAAAGTTTCTTGAAACTTTGTCTTGATGTCTTTCACCAGTTTTGAAAAATTCTTGGCTAATACCCTTTATTGCTTCTTCCTCATCATTTCTACTTCTTGGACTCCAAAAACTTTCTGAATTTGTTATCTATCTTTTACATATTTTCTATCTTAAAGCTATACTAGTCCTAGTTTCTGCCATGTCTAACCTGCTTTTAAATCTATCTGTTGAATTCTTATTTTCAGCAATACTATTTTTAACTTCTATCATTTTTACTTGATTTTCTATGTAGATTCCAATTATGTGGTACAGTTCTTCATTTTTCACCTATGTTCAAATATATTAATCATAGTTATTTAAATTCCATGTCTAACGCCAAGATTTCAGTCCTCTTGGGTCTGTTACTATTCTTTTTTTCTTTTTCTACTTTTGTTTCAAGTTATTTGGTTCTGTACCTTAGCATGTCTGGTAATTTTTGATTTAGTTCTAGATATTAGGCATGTAAATGTTAATGTTTCCTCCCTTTGGCCAGAGTTAGTATATATCAGTCAGACCTACCTTATTGATCATTCTGTAGCCTTCTCAATAGTTAATGACTGTCAGTATTTATTTTATTTATTTATTATTATTATTATTTTTTTTTTGTGGTACATGGGCCTCTCACTGGTGTGGCCTCTCTTGTTGAGGAGCACAGGCTCTGGACGCTCAACTCAGTGGCCATGGCTCACGGGCACAGCCGCTCTGTGGCATGTGGGATCTTCCCGGACTAGGGCATGAACCTGTGTCTCCTGCATCGGCAGGCGGACTCTCAACTAATGTGCCACCAGGGAAGCCCAGTAATATATTTTTTAACATCTTTATTGGAGTATAATTGCTTTACAATTTTGTGTTAGTTTCTGCTGTATAGCAAAGTGAATCAACTATATGTATACATATATCACCATATCCCCTATCTCTTGTGCCTCCCTCCCACCCTCCCTATCCCACCCCTCTAGGTGGTCACAAAGCACCGAGCTGATCTCCCTGTGCTATGCAGCTGCTTCCCACTAGCTATCTATTTTACATCTGGTAGTGTATATATGTCAAGGCCACTCTCTCACTTCGTCCCAGTTTACCCTTCCCCCTCCTCATGTCCTCAAGTCCATTCTCTACGTCTGCATCTTTACTCCTATCCTGCCCCTAGGTTCTTCAAAACCTTTTTTTTTTTTTTGCTTAGATTCCATATATATGTGCTAGCATACGGTATTTGTTTTTCTCTTTCTGACTTACTTCACTCTGTATGACAGACTCTAGGTCCATCCACCTCACTACAAATAACTCAATTTCATTTCTTTTTAAGGCTGACTAATATTCTATTGTAAATATGTGTCACATTTTCTTTATCCATTCATCTGTCGGTGGACACTTAGGTTGCTTCCATGTCCTGGATACTGTAAATAGTGCTGCAATGAAGAGTGTGGTACATGACTCTTTTTGAATTATGGTTTTCTCAGGGTATATGCCCAGTTGTGGGATTGCTGGGTCCTATGGTAGTTCTATTTTTAGTTTTTTAAGGAGCCTCCAAATTGTTCTCCATAGTGACTGTATCAATTTACATTCCCTCCAACAGTGCAAGAGGGTTCCCTTTTCTCCACACCCTCTCCAGCATTTATTGTTTGTAGATTTTTTTGATGATGGCCATTCTGACCAGTGTGAGGTGATACCTCATTGTAGCTTTGATTTGCATTTCTCTAATGATTAGTGATGTTGAGCATCCTTTCATGCGTTTGTTGGCAGTCTGTATATCTTCTTCAGAGAAATGTCTATTTAGGTATTCTGCTCATTTTTGTATTGGGTTGTTTGTTTTCTTGCTATTGAGCTGCATGTGCTGCTTGTAAATTTTGGAGATTAATCCTTTGTCAGTTGATTCACTTGCAAATATTTTCTCCCATTCTGAGGGCTGTCTTTTGGTCTTGTTTATGGTTTCCTTTGTTGTGCAAAAGCTTTGAAGTTGCATTAGGTTCCATTTGTTTATTTTTGTTTTTATTTCCATTTCTCTAGGAGGTGGGTCAAAAAGGATCTTGCTGTGATTTATGTGTTCTGCCTATGTTTTCCTCTAAGAGTTTTATAGTGTCTGGCCTTACATTTAGGTCTTTAATCCATTTTGAGTTTATTTTTGTGTATGGTGTTAGGGAGTGTTCTAATTTCATTCAGTATTTTACAGGCATTTAAAAATAAGGCATGTTGTTTATTTTCAGTGACCAAATTCATATACATAAATTAGATTGATCTTATTATTTATTCAAGTTTTCAATGGACACTTATTTTTCTCTAATTCAATATGTAATAAAGTAAAAGAAGTGAAATAAAATTTTGTTGCTGCTGCTGTTTTTATCTCCTATAATTTCTGACATAACATTTTTGCTCTTATTTGATATTCAGTTATGACATTCATAACTGTACTATGTTTATTATTAGTTGTAGCTTTTGGTATCATGAAATTTACTTTTTGCCAAATTTAATACTTTTGGGTTGAAATTCATGTGGTTTTATACTATGGCTGCAACATTAATATTTGCTTGTTTGTTTACAGTTGCCTATTCTTTTATTTTATTTTATTTTATTTTTTGCAGTACACGGGTCTCTCGCTGCTGTGGCCTCCTCCGTTGCACAGCACAGGCTCTGGACGCACAGGCTCAGCAGCCATGGCTCACGGGCCTAGCCGCTCCATGGCATGTGGGATCCTCCCAGACCGGGGCACGAACCCGTGTCCCCTGCATCAGCAGGCAGACTCGCAACCACTGCACCACCAGGGAAGCCCTATTCTTTTATTTTTAACTTTAAAGAATCACTTTGTGAGTGTCTCTTATAAACATCCTAGCATTGCTATTTAGTTTATGATCTAATCTGCGTATGTTTTTTTAATAGGTGAGTTAAATTCATTTACATTTAATGTTATGACAGGTATGTGAGGTTTTAATTCTGCCATATGCGATATTTTCTCTTTTTAGGTTTTTTTCTTAAAGGTCTCTTACTTTATTGTCTGTTTTCACTTATTGTTTGTTTTTGTGTTTCTTATCACAGTTAGGAAGTTCATTTTCTTCCATTATTCTAGTAAACAGTGTAAATTTTCTTAGTGTTTACATTTTTGGTCTTAAATATGCTACTACCTTTATTATTTAATTTAAATAATATTTTTATTGACTCTTAGCTTTTAAAATGTATTAAACAACAATCTTATTCTATTTTGCAACTTTTCTCCTTCTGCTTTCAAAGTTTTAAAAGCCTTATTTCTACATAAAAATTTTATTAAATATTTTTATCCCCTTTTCTCTATTATTTATCTTAGGTAGTTAAATATTAAATGCTCATTTTTCATCTTTTTGCTGAATTCCTCTAGCCATATTTTAGTTAGCTAAAGTTGGCATCTAGCAGTTTCTTCAAGAAAAGCTGTTACCAAAGTTATTACTAACTTAGTAAGCTAAAAAGTTATTACTAACTTTTGAAGTAATAGTAAGCTACTACTTCAAGAACAGTATTACCAAAGTTCTTGCATGTTCAAAACTGTTTATCTGTAGTGTTTATAACAAAGATAGAGCTTTGCTGGATGTAAATTTCTAGGTTCAAACTTTTTAACTTGAATTGTTTTTAAATATTATTCAATTACCTTCTGATACTGAATGGTACTACAGAGAAAGAAGTTGCTCTCTATTTTCCCTTTGTACATAGAGTGATTTTATAATATATCTTCAAGAACAAGTCTCTTTTGATAGGGAATAGAGTAATAACTGCACAGACACTGGGTAAACAGGTGCAAACCAGGACTCTCTTCATCAAGTTGGTATGCACAGACACTTTAAACTTATTAGAGTGCTTTCAGTTATGAATAGCTGATTTTGTTTTTCTTAGAGAACCCAAATTATGAGAATATTGGTTCTCTTTTGATTGTACATATTTCAATTATTTTATCTCCAGTAATTTAAAAATTTAAAGTTTTTTCACTTTATTTATTTCTCACTATCCCTTATTGTATTTCCCAGTGTTTAGTCTCTTTTTACTTCTTCCAACTTTGTCTTTACTCTGTGTGTGTGTGTGTGTGTGTATGTGTGTGTGTGTATTGATCTACTTTCTTTGCATGTGTGAATTCAGCCAACACATTTTAATCTACTTGTTATTTTGTCATTTTTTTGTTAAATTCTTTTTCTAGAAACAAGAAGAATTTTTTTTATTAAAGAAGAGTCTTTTATTGATCAAAATAGAATACACATTAAAATAGACACCTTTGTATTTAATGAATACTACACCAAACATTGGAGATATAAACTCACAAAAGCATAATCATATATACAGTAGTGATATATCTAGCCATACATAGAAATCTATTTCCAACTGACAAGAATATCCTCTATTTTCAAGTTTCCAGGTATCATTTACTGAAGTTTACTACATATTAGATGATGAGGAATAGTTTAATAAGAACAAAATATAAAATAATCCAGATCCCTTTTGCTGACCATAATACGATAAACCAAAAATTAATAGCTAGAGTATAAACAAAAAGTCTTGGAAATTAAAAAAAAGAAAACTCTCTCTAAATGACTCTTGGGTATAATAAAAATTTAAATTGCAATTACAAATTAGAGAATAACAGTAATTAGTACATTCTTTATCATAATTCATTAGATGTAACAAAAATTACTCAGATAAAAATTCATAGTCCTAAAAGCTTGTTTTCTTAAATGAGATAGAATGAAACTAAAACAACAAAACTTTTAGCATAAGAGGCTAGAAAATGAAAAACAAAACTTATCTAAGGAGAGAAAATAAAAGAAACAAATATACTTAAAATCAGAATCAATATATTGGAATAATAAAATAGACTTGGTGTAAATGCTGGGTTGATTCTTTGGAGAGCAAAGTAAGTTATGAAATCAATAATTAGTCCAATTTTTTAAAAAGGAGAGTTAATTTCCAGGCTTTGGAAATTGTTCTAGAGAATCTCAAAAGGCAAAACTTTTCCTTTAAAAAATGATTAACTAAATTTTGCCTAATCATGGCCAATAATGAGGCCTACTATGAATTCCCTTTTAAGAACAGGATCATTCCCCAGGCACTTTTTTTTTTTTTTTTTTACGGTACGTGGGCCTCTCACTATTGTGGCCTCTCCCATGGCAGAGCACAGGCTCCGGATGCGCAGGCTCAGCAGCCATGGCTCACAGGCCCAGCCACTCCGCGGCATGTGGGATCCTCCCAGACCGGGGCACAAACCTGTGTCCCCTGCATCGGCAGGTGGACCCTCAACCACTGCGCCACCAGGGAAGCCCCCCAGGTACTTCTTATACCTTCTTATTCTTCTCTATTTGTTTTCATAGTACTTCTCACCTTGTAACATATTATACAATGTATTTATCATGTTTATTGTTTATTTTCTCTTCTCCAGCAGCAACTAAAATGTAAGGTCAGACGAGTAGGGATTTTTGTCTTATTATTCACTAGAACAGTCTATGGCATATAATGGGTGCTAAATAAATATTTTCTGAACAAACAAATACAAATTATTCAGACTTCACAGAAAGAACAGCAAAATAAAATACACAGAAAAGCATAAAAAAACTATTTTATTGTTTATGCCACCACAATTTACAAAAAGAAAACAGAGACAAGGAATTAGAGTGATGCTCTGACATCCCAGAGTCACACAGATGGGACAAGACTACATTGTATATATGCCTTTTCTCTTTCCAAAACTAAGCAATTGATCTTTAATTTTCATCTCAGTTACACATCAGATTATAAATGTGTCCACATAGAAATAAAAATTCCAAAATACAGGACAATTTTCTAGCAACATTTCATAGCTGGTTAGTAGTAGAACTGCTGACCCCACCTCACAGGCATCACCAGTGTGTCCCCTACACTTCTCTACTTAGAGCCATAAACCAGAAGAACAACTAGTTAACTCTGGTGCATTAACAGTTGGTTTATATTCTGGTTCATCCACTAGAGTATTTTACTTTTTGATTATAAAATCTTCTAAATATATCAAGTGACAATTTTGGCAGAGGGAGCTAAATTTTCATTAGTCAACTCTTGCATGGCCAGAGTTTTCTAGTAGTTTTCTCAAAAAGGCTTATGCAAACATTTTCTAATCTCTGCTGTTCAAAACTTTTTATAGCTATAAACAGTTCTATTTAAAGGATAGGTTGGCCCTCACTTTGTTTCCTTGAATGTCTTATGCGTTGCTTCACTTTCTTCTGACACTGATTGTTCCTGTGAAGAAATGTGATGCGAAACTGATTTTCTTCTTTTCCAAATGAATTAATCTGTTTGCATATTTGACCAACATATTTTAAAAATTAACTTCAAAATTCAATGTGTTTGCAGAATATGTTAGTGTTAAACCTTTCAGATTAATAGACAAGGAGACATTTCAATATGTAGAATTGAACCTTCTTTTATTTCAGGAAACTTCTCTGGAACTATATTTTAAATTTCTATCTTATTGCTTTTATTTTGTTCTCAGAAGTCTCCACTTCTGCTACATTGGATTGCCTCTGCCTATCATTTATATTTTTGTTGTGGCCCAATCCTCTCACTCCCTCTCTGCCTTCATTTACATTGCATTTTGTTCTTTCTCCTTTCTTTCCATATGTCTCTTTCTGGGCTCTCTATGGGATCTATTCTCTGTTGAGTTTCTCACATTTTTTATTTTTTTTAATTTTTATGGGGGTATTTTTTACAATGGTGTGTTAGTTTCTGATTTATAACAAAGTGAATCAGCTATACATATACATATATCCCCGTATCTCCTCCTTCTTGCGTCTCCTTCCTATCCTCCCTATCCCACCCTTGTAGGTGGTCACAAAGCACCGAGTTGAGCTCCCTATGCTATGTAGCTGCTTCCCACTAGCTATCCATTTTACATTCGTTAGTATATATATGTCTATGCCACTCTCTCACTTCATCCCAGCTTACCCTTCCCCCTCCCCGTGTCCTCAAGTCCATTCTCTATGTCTGCATCTTTATTCCTGTCCTGCCCCTAGGTTCTTCAGAACCTTTATGTTGTTTTTTTTTTTTTTAGATTCCATATATATGTGTTAGCATACGGTATATTTTTTTCTCTTTCTGACTTACTTCACTCTGTATGACAGACTCTAGAGTTCCTCATAGTTTTTGTCTTCCTTTCTGAAATGATTTTGCTGTCTGTTTATGTTTTCCTGAATTGCACCAGCTCTTGCTTCATGACCTCTTTTTTTTTTTTTTTTTTTTTTGCCGTATGTGGACCTCTCACTGTTGTGGCCTCTCCCGTTGCAGAGCACGGGCTCTGGACACACAGGCTCAGTGGTCTTGGCTCATGGGCCTAGCCGCTCCATGGCATGTGGGATCCTCCCAGACCAGGGCACCAACCCGTGTCCCCTGCATGGGCAGGCGGACTCTCAACCACTGCGCCACCAGGGAAGCCCAGTCAGGGGCTTTTAAAGGCAAAGAAGGAAGGTTTGCATTACAAAGAATTTTAATTGGAGCCCGAGGCAGAAGCTAGCCTTGGCTGAAGGCTATTGATCGCTAAGACCATCACTAGAGGGAGGGAAAAGGCAGCGAGGCTAACAAGTTGCAGGTTTCCTAGCAGAGTCCTTGGAATATTTGTTTTTCGATCCAGTTCAAAAGTTCATGGTTCCACCTGATGAAGACATAGGTAAGGTCCACCTCCTTAATCCCCTCCCACTCCACTTGAAACCCTCTGGCACAAGTGACTCCATTTTATTTCACTTTTCACACTTACTAAGAGAAAACACCCATACTTTGTGGGGTTCCCAGACGGTCTCTCTCCATAAGCCCTCTGTCTTCTTACTTTCAGTATGTGATGACTGCCTTGGTTAGAATGTTGATCTGTGGTCTAAGTACAGAAGATGTGGATACTTGTGAACAAGTTCCTGCTTTGGGCAGCTTCCCTCCCGAGGGCTGTGGACTTCTGGGGTACCTAAGCCTTCATGGTATGTGCCAGTCTCACAGGGCTGAGAGCCAGTGTGTTTTTCTAAGATGCTTCATAACTCTTTTCTTAGGTGTTGATTTTAAAGATTAAGTCTCAGAGTAATCTTATTTCTTTTATTTTTAAGTTCTTAGGGGAATGTCCCCTTAATACTATAACAGAGATTAAATTGGACAAACTTATTTTAAACAGAATTGATTGATCTAGCAAGAAAGTTCAGATATGAAATCTAGTCAAAGTAATTAGGAGGATGAAAAACAAAGACTACAAAATAACATTTACTCAAAATCTAAGATATTTAATAATGGAAGAATTTTATAGTCATCTTTAACATTATGGTTACTATTTAGATGAGTTTTCATATAAATTTAGGTTTACCTATTGGAGCACAAAATGCAGATTACCATTTACAAAATAAGAAAATGTGCTATTTTATTCATTAAAAGAAATGAATGAGTATTATGAAGTAAAATATACTTCCTATTCTTTATTAAGCTATTTAAATTTTAGAGAAACCAGGATTTGCATGAACATAGAATTGTTATATGTTCTATATTTCATAAATATTAAATTTCAAATTGAAATACAAATGCTGCATGTAATAGTAAATTCTTTTTTTTTTTTTTTTTTTTTTTTTTTTGTGGTACACGGACTCTCAACCACTGTGCCACCAGGGAAGCCCATAGTAAATTCTTTATAAATGTGTCAATTATACTTTTAAAGGAGATGAAAATCAGTACCTTGTATTCATTGCCATTTGAATTTTCTCAAATCACATGTTAATATCCTTCCTTCAGATCTAATTTCTATCCAGTGTATCTTATAGAACATACGTCATGTTGGACATGAAAATCTTTTATTTGTGTTTAAAGTTAAATGAGCCCAGATGTTTGTAATTTTGACATTTGCCACCATTGTAAAATAAGTCTAGTGATTTATTTCAGTATTGTGTATCTCTGAGGGTAAGTGGAAATAATAAGTGAATTCTGAGTCAGACTTAACTGGCTTTGTATTTCACAACACTGTCTTTCATGTATTTTACACATAAATGCTTTGTGTTTATTATGCAAGCATAAAAGTCAGTATAAGTAAAGACTCAGCGTGAATCTAAATCTGCTTTGTTTCCACATTATTGAGGATATGGTGACATTGAAATAAATGATTTTTTAAAATAGAAACAATTAAGATATTCTTCCTCTTTTAGGAAAAGAAAAAAAAACCTTCTTTCATTGATTTATCGAATACTTATGATTTCTTTTTGTTTTTGTTGTTAAGAAAATGTAAAAATGAACAAGCTGTGTAACTTAAAATACTTTTTAGTGTTGGTAACTGTTTACAAATTCTCTGCTACATAATGCACTAAGTGTACTACTTGCTTGAAGATGCTTGTCATTGTTCTCCACCATATCTGTAAGACAAAGTCCCTAAGGTCAGAGGTGGGGAAAACCTTGAGCCACATACTTTGTAACTTGCATTTTGCAGATGAGAAAAATGAGGCTCAGAAAGCCTTCAGCTCCTTTATCACAGCCCCTCATGTTATAGGTGCATGAGACAGGAAAGCTCACAGGCCTGCTAACCAAGTGTTCTTTCTCTTACCCCAAAACTGTCATACTGTTGAATTCCAAATACTATTTTTGATAAGAGTTTCTATAAGGGTCTATTTTCTATCCTAAGACTGTTTCTATATCTAAGGGAGGGCGATCTCTTAGATTTGGTTGCAACAAAAGATACCAACTATTCAAAAACCCACCTGAGAAGATATAGACAGGAAAGTAAATCTATGCTTTGACTCCAGCCTCTTTCAGGAATAGGTGGAAAGTTTGAAATGCAAAAAAGTGTCCTAGACACATTTTCAAAGTGAAAAGGTATTTGGGGGTTACCTACTCCTTTCTTTAAAATTTTTTTGTGGCTGGGGGTTTAGTTAGATTATTTGCAAAATTATTTAATTTCCTTGGCTGATCTTTAATATGAAGGGATTCTAAAATCTCACCCACATGATTTCAATATATTTACACAAATAGCTCAAAGCTTTCTCTTGAAAGGGATAAAAGTTTTAATCCCCAAAACAACAAAAGCATTTGATTTGATTCTTCACTTAGTTAAAGCTCTCTTATTGTAAGTTATGTATTTACAATACAGATTCTTCAATTTATTGAAGCTTTATCATATGAAATGCAGCTTCTATTTCTGGTTGTCCTCTGTATGTTGAAGTCTACTTTATAGGACATTAAAGCAGCCACTGTCACCCTTCTATATTTCCTGTTTGCATGGGACATCTATTTTTCCTTCCCTTACTTTTAACCAACTTGTTTTTAAAGTAGGTGTTGTCGATAGCATAGGGTTAGTTTTCATTTGTTTGTTCTAAATCCATGTTGATAATCTATGGCTGGCTTTTATTCTGAGCCCTTAGGTAGTGAGCAATTAATTATACAGTTGTATTTAGGTCTACAATTTTACCTTTTTGTTTTTGTTGCTGTTATTTTGCTCTTTTTCATTTTTTCTGCCTTGTTTAGAATTATTAAATATGAATTCAAATAAAGTCTTAATTTATTGATTGTTTTTCACCTATCTCACTTTGCATTTTTTTTAGTGGTGGTTCTAGGAATTACAATATGTATCCTTCAAATCTTGCAATATATATAGAGTTACTATTGTACCACTTGACACTGAATGTAGAAATCTTGCTACTGTCTAGGTCTATTTACCCCACCTCCCACTGCATACATAACAGTTGTCATACTAGAGCTACATGAGTGCTATCTGTCACAAGACAATATTATATTTTAAACTGTAATATATGTTTAATTAAATTAAGAGGGAAAACAGTCTTTTAAATTTATCCATATGTATATCATTTTCAATGTTCTTCAGATTTTCTTGAAGATTTGAGTTTCAATCTGGTATCACACTCTTTTAGTCTACTTAGCCTTTATTGTAGTGCAGGTGTACTGGTGAAAAATTCATAGTTTTTTTTTTTTAATCTGAAAAATTCCTATTTTTCTTTATTCTTGAAGGTTGGTTATGTAGGGTACAGAATTCTGTTTAAAGATGTCCTCTGGTCTCAATTTTTACAAACTAGAATATATTCTAAAGCACAGTTTCTGGGAGATCCAGGTTAAATAATGGCTAACATTCTAAGGTAGACAATTTCAACTGCAGTTTCCTATTTTTAACAGAAATTTTGGAATGAAAGACATTCTTCAGACAAAGAAGTAGAAAATAATGCTTTCATATGTCCTTAATTTAAACAGTAATTTAAAAAGTCAATTTCAGACACACTCCTTTAGCAAATAATATTCACTCATTTTTAATGATAAATCTTAATCTTTTTTTTTTTTGCCTTAACTTATACATGTAGAATAACTTCACCTTCTTGTAAATGATGAAATAAAATTAGTCAAAGTGTCATCTAGTCAGTTGAATGCCTTTCTCAACTGGAAATGCTTTCTCCTTCCTCGTTTCTTTTCTACCATTTTTGTTCTTCTCCTTTGGTGCTGGAAATTTTTACTTAACATTAAATTATTTCTTCATTTGCTTTATTTCTCTTTCTCTAGCCTTTTTGACTCACTTGAATGCAAGAGTCACATCTTGCATTCACATCATCTGTGAATATACATATCCACTTAAACACTTAAAATTTCCATGAATGTAGAGTATTCAGTAAATATTTTTGATGTATAAGAGACTGCTTAAAACTCCTTTTGTGATTTTTTTTTTCTTATGAGGAAAAACAAGTTGCTAGCCTGTTTGTACTGAGGAATTACTGAAAGATATTATGATCCTTTCTTGGTAAAAGAGGAAGGTAATATTCATGTTGAAGGTGTTTAAATTTAGCTATTTTGTATGTTTGGGCATCAATGTATATTTATGAGAAAGTGAATTAGAACTCATTTTGTGCAATTTAGTGAGACTTGGTCATGAAGATATTCTAACTTTAATTTTAATGCATTATTCATTTCTATCTGAAGCAAAATCAAGTAGGAGCTGATAAACTTTTGTTAATAGAAGTAGGCCTTAGAAGGAAATAAGCTACTGAAAAATAACCTAACATATCTGATGTAAAATTGATAAGATTGGATTATGAGTGAGGGTTAGGTATGTGTTTGATTGAAAGATGAACAAGGGCAGAAGTGGAGGACACTACGAAGGCTTGCGCCTGAGGGGAAATTCTTACCTGCATGTTTTCCTGAGAACAAAGGCATCATCTTTGGATTTCTTGTTGTTGTTGTTGTTGTTGTTGCAGCTATTTATTTATTTATTTTTAAGCAGAGGGTGAGATTGGTCCAATTTGGTGTGCCCCCTTTAATTGAAAGGAGTTTGGATTCAAGAACTCTCCTTACATTCTTTCATTCTTCTTTTTTCTTTAATTTTTATTTTATATTGGAGTATAGTTGATTTAAAATGTTGTGTTAGTTTCAGGTGTATGGCAAAGTGATTCAGTTTTACATACACATATATCCATTCTTCTTCAGATTCTTTCCCATATAGGTTATTACTGAATATTGAGTAGAGTTCCCTGTGCTATACAGTAGGTCCTTGTTGATTGTCTGTTTTATACATAGTAATGTGTATGTTACTCCCAAATTCTGAATTTATCCCCCCCCACCTTTCCCCTTCGGTAACCATAAGTTTGTTTTCAAAGTCTATGAGTCTGTTTCTGTTTTGTAAATAAGTTCATTTGTATCACTTTTTTTGATTCCACATATAAGTGATATTATATGATATTTGTCCTTCTCTGTCTTAGTTCACTTAGTATGATACTCTCTAGGTCCATCCATGTTGCTGCAAATGGCATTATTTCATTCTTTTTTATGGCTGAGTAACATTCCATTATATGTATGTACCACATCTTTATCCATTCATCTGTTGATGAATATTTAGGTTGCTTCCATGTCTTGGCTATTGTAAATAGTGCTGCAATGAATATTGGGGTGCATGTATCTTTTTGAATTATGATTTTCTCCAGATATAACTAAAAACAGAGTTACCATATGATCCAGCAATCCCACTCTTAGGCATATATCCAGAGAAAACCATAATTCTTAGGCTTTCTTAGCAAGAAACTTGGAGGGGACCTAGAAGTCAGCTAGCAGATCCAAAAGGAGCTATTGATACCACAACAGGCATCCATCCTCAGTGGGTAATTACCCACTGTGACAGTATACTGCTCTATGATAGAGGCAGTGAGGATGTGGTACCATTTGTACTTTTTGTAAGTAACCAGTCTTAAGTTCTCAGACTAGTCAGGTCACTGGAAGAATAAAATAGGTTGTTTTTGTTTTATCTGATTAATGTGGAAGTCATCTGAGGTATTAAAATGAATGGATGAACCAATAAACATAAATTTTCAACAGTAAAAATTTGCTACAATGTACTTTAAGATATGCTTAAGAAGATGTATCATTTAGGATGCTTTTGGCTACACGTAAAATAAATCTTGAATATAACACTTTTTCTCATCTCACAGAGCAGGAGGTCTGGAGGTAGGACCTTCTGGCCTCACACCATCAGGGCTCTGCTTCCATCTCTTTGCCACTCAGCATTTCTTTCTTTTTGGTCTTGGCTTTGGCTTTTCTCTTGTTCAGATGATGATTGTCATCACCTACTGGGCAACATTATCCTACTCACCTATGGTGAGAAAAAGAAACTCTCTTTTATTATGGAATTTAGTAAGCCCTCTTCTTCAGTCTGATTGATCTATATATCCTGTCCTAGGACAGTAACAATCTCCAGGAGAATGCAAAGTACCTTTAGCCTAACTCTGACTTTCTGAAACAAACAAACAAACAAACAAAAACAACCATTATCAAAGGTTAATATGATTGGCTTAGAATACTCAGAGCACAGACTAATTTTTTTTTAAAGGAGGAAAAAAGGAATGGATGCTGTTTAGACCACCTCAGCATTTACGGAAATACGTTATTGGTAATATAATAAGCATAGAATAGAGATGTGAAAGACAAAAAACAAAATAAATAAATCATTTTATTCTATTTTTATCCATTGAAATACCACCTTATTTTATGTTACTGACTGCATTTACCCATCAAAACTGAGAAAGTTAAGATCATGAATTCTGGATATTTCTTCAAATTGTGAGAAAATCTGAAGGTTACAATTGGTATTCTTTTTCTGAGTCTTAGAGGAAAACTGCAAAGTCTTAGCTTATGTTAAAATTATTTGAAGGTTTTCTTCAATGTTTAGTTTGAGATGATAAAAATTACATTTAAAAGTTTCTATATATTAATTTAAAATTAGTTAAAAATAATAATGCCAATATTTTCATTAATTCATATATTCAGGTATCTGCTCTTCAACAATGCCAGTAAGAAAAAATGATAAAAATTTTAAAAGGTTCAGTTATTCTAGTAAACAAAAAAATACATTCAAAGAATAAATGACTTTTTAAAAATGCCACAGGAATTAATCACCATTCTTTTTAAAATATGTGAGAAAGCACCTTGAAAACACATCGGGTAATCTTAATGTCTTCAATAGAGCCTAAAAGTTTGACGATCCTATTCTGAAAGTTTTCCTATTGTTATTCTTTTAAAACTCATAATACCTATCTCCAGATTTACACAATTTGCAATAAGAAAAGCTTTAATAAGTCACATATATAACTTACCTAAGAAGGCTGAAATATTTCAAGTGATTTTTTTAATGGGGCTGTTGTAAGTGGCTTACTTTGAGGACTCAAATCATAATAGAGCTTCCTCTGGGATGGAAAAATATCTACTGGAATTTTTTATAATTAGCAGAGGGTCTTAAACTTTAAGTGTCTATTTATGACTAAAATATGATAAAATACTTAACCTGAATTGGCTCCTTTGTCTAAATTTTTTGTGTACTGTGAAAGGTCAAAATTTTGAAACATTACGTATAAATCTGGCATAATATGTTTAACCAGTCTTAGTGCTCTTTCAGAAGTTGTTACTGACTCTCCTAAATGTTTCTGCAGTCTAGGCCCTTGTCCCCCACCTCTCTGCCCTTTGGCTGTGGGGCATTTCTCCTACTGTGCACAAATCCCCCTGGAAAAGTATAGGTAAAAAGAAATCTTCTTTAAAGTAAAAGTGACCTGATTTGATGCTTAATTCTTTCACAGACTAGGAATTTTGCTTTCTCTCTAAATTCCAAACCACAGTCTAATGGTAATAACTTATAGTCATTAGAAAGCTGGAGGCAGAAACTGCATCATGAAGTGAATAGGTGCCTCATTTTATAATCTACATTCATCTGATTTCTGCTTAGAAAGTTCATATGCACCAAGTCTGTAGAAATAATTCTACAACAATGTCAACTTCTTAATCTCCTCTAAAACTCCCGTAACTCTTACTACTCAAAGTGAAATTAGTTGAATAGAAATAGATAACGAATAATAGGCAACTTGAAAAGATATGTCTTTTTAGGATCACATACATAAGGCTTTTAGAAAGTATGCTAATAAAGTTTACCCATAAACATGTCAGAAAAATTATTTAACTTAAATATCAAGGAATTTTAAAACTGAACTGAAGTAGTTAAAATTAAAGCAAGGGCTGTTGTTTCTTTTATAGGGACTTACATTATTAGGGAATTAAAGTTGGAAACATTATTTTATACTGGGAGCTCCATAGAGAATATATGATAAACATGAAACATGTGGAAGATGGATAACAAATGAGGCCAGTGAAATTTACATTAATATCAGTAAAGTACATTGTCCTCATTGGTACTACTCAGTTTATAGTAGTAAAAATAAGTCCTATCAATCACCTATTAGTAGACATATGCAGGGCCTTTAAACCAATTACATCAGTTTTTAACCAAATTGAGGTAAGATGTAGATGGGCCCCCCAGGGTAAGCAATTGGAGATTCATTCCCTGTGGATATATTCCAAGATGAGAATAGCAGGACAATCGAGAGAGTAGCTGGGCCCTGCCCAGATAAAAGATAAGCGACCACATATTTCTCATTTTTGAAGTCAAAGAGACCTTACCAACTAGAAAGTTCCTTGGAGGTCAAAAGGGGAGTGATGTCAAATCCACTCATAGGCCTCTTCCGTGGGATCCATCTTGGCTGAGAGACACTCATGCACACATGGGAGGATCCTGCGATAAACCAAATACAGACTCAGAACCAGGCAAATCAAAATGAATGGCCAAAGGAAACCCAGAAGAAATACCCCATATAAGTGATTTATTCTACCACAAGGGTGCGACCCTCCCTCTGAGTTTGCCTGTGTGTCTATCCACATGTACTGTACTCTTTTCCTCCTAATGAACACTTTACTTGTTTCACTACTTTCTGTCTTTGTGGGAATTATTTTCTGCAAAGCCGAAGGGCCAGGGCCTTGTCACTGACCACTGGTCTAATGGCTAGGATTCGGTGCTCTCACTGCCGCAACCCAACCTCAATCCCTGGCCGAGAACCGAAACCCTGCTTCAAGCCACTGCAGGCCAAGGACATCCAAGATCAAAATGACTGATTCTCCCATATTATATAGACATAGCATTTATTGAATAGGTATAATTAAATTAAATATAATTCTGATAATTAGAGATAAAATGGTAAACATTTTAATTCTTTGGGGGAAAACATACTCTGTTAAATAGCCATTAACTACTATTATATTAGTCTTCTTTGTTATTTCAAGGAAGAATTTATCAAATATCCTATAAAGCTTTATCTTTTTGGTTTATAAATTAGTAAGACAAAGAATTAGATTTTTTTAAGTAAATGAGAAAGTTGAAACCTCAATCAAACCCAATAGCAAACAAACAACAATCCTTGTAGAATAATTAATTTGTAAGTCTCTCTCATGAAACTTATTAGAAAAGAATTTGGCATAGTCAATAGACTTTTTTCCATGTTACAATTTTAATTGAGAATGACTATATATGTATATTTATTATATAATTTTAATATATTAAATAGTATATTAATATACAGTTTTCAAAATATATTAAATATATACTTAATGTAGATTTTAAAATTGTTCTTCAAAGTGAACCACTATAATTTTTTTTAAGTTTCAGAGGTTTGCTACTAGATTATGAAATAAAACAACCAGTGATAATCCAACTGTAATTTGCACAAGAAGTGGCATAAAACCCAAATATTTTTTGAAAGCATTAATTTGGAAAATAAGAGTCTGTTTCTGAATCTGTAACTGCTATTTCCTATGATATAAAAACAGATATGAATATTTGGAATTTGTGCTTTCAAAACATATTTGTATTCAATATTTTTTCCTTGAAATTATATTTAGGATTACATTAGAAAATAACTATATGTTTCTTAAATAAAGTTTTTCCCACCTCTTTTTTCAAAGCAAGTGCAATGCTAACTCTGTTTCACTGTATTAGGTATGTAGTAGTTAATGTACGTTGGTGAATAAGATATTCATAGCTTCTGGGAGTATGATGACTTTATATTAAAAAGAAAAAAATGTCAAGACTGTATCAGCAGACATTCAGAAACAAAAATGCTGTGTGTTTTTCAGTTGACCTTTGGGGTTTTTCAGCACCAGACGTGGGCAGCATTTGTAAAGCCTTTGTTAAGGGAAGAACAGTAGCTGAGTGGGTGAATCAATAATGCAGGGTGAATCTATACACAGTTGTAGAGCTAAAAGGACCCACACAATCCATTCTTTCATTATCAGCTAGAATCTATACTGGGTTAAAGTACGGATAAACAAGGAAGCACCAATCTCTACAATTATTAAGACATTTTTACAAGTGTTTTGTCTACTTCCACACCAATGCAAAACCATTGACATAGCTCTCAACAACCCTGGAGTATATAAGATATCAGAGAGAACAACTTCATTCTAAGAGGGTATAAAGGAATTGCCTTTTAACCAAATTGAATTGAGTGATTCCCATATTTGCCAGGATTGCCAATCTGCTAGTTTCTTTAAACTTACTGAGAAATTCTATCAGAATGGAAAATCTGATTTAATTTGAAAGTTGTGTTTGGGGTTTTATTGGTAAAATCACACAATATAAATAATTTTGAAGCTAAAAAGTATATTTAAAAACATTCTGTGAATGGTATCCTTACATGTAAAATGAACATAAAGTATTACATTATTGGCAAACGTAGACTTTTGTAACTCCCTGAAAATCTTGCTGTGTTTTAGTTCTACTGATTGCATCACCACAAAAGTGAAGAAAAGCTACGTTACAAGGTTTAGTTATTCATTCAATAAACATTTAAGGATCATACCTACAGAGTGCCTGCCATGTGCCTGTGGGCATTGTGTCCTGAGTTTACAATCTACTGGGAAGTCACTCAAACACAGCTAAGTCTAAAACTGTGACCATACTTTTAGGGGTAACGTTTGGAATTACTGAAAGGAAATTTTCTTCCATAAAAACTTTGTAGTGGCTCCAAGATTTACTTTACTGGTAGAGTTAGTGGCCTTCATTTCCTCAATGAAGTGAAGCGCTGTGACCACACCACAGGGACTCTGTCCCCTGTGACTTCAGGGAAGACAGTGGGCACCTTATCCAGGGCCCAGGCAGCACCGCAACCCAGTTCAGCTTCCCTTTGATCTTCTCCACATCTGCTCCTTCCTTACTCAAGGAAGGCTTTGATCATCTTCACACATGCAAAGCAGTTGAATTTATGCTAATATGCGATCTTCTTCTAAACTTTCTCATTAATTTTTGTAAATTGTTTTTCTTGTCCTTCACATTTGGCCACAGATTCTAAAGCTAACTCCTTTTGAAATTCAAAAACCATAACAAAAACATTTTTTTCCAACTTTAGAAATATTGCAAAGATAAAATGATTTGGCTTCAGACTCTTATGTGTGCTCTAGTCAAAGAAATGTATCCAGCCTTTCAGTATTCTAGGGTGTGATTATGGCTCTTTTCAGGGTCAAAAAATGAGGAAGAGCTTTTCTGCCAGTAAGAAAATGGAAGATGGAAAAGAGGAACTTTCAAGTTAAAATCTTTAAGTATTATCCCACTACACAACAAACATATTTCTCCAAATTTTGACCCTAATAAGTGTAGCTTGCCACAAGGAGGCCCTTCATACTTTGTAAGCTCATTACTATGTGGTTTATGGAGGAGAAATTTAAAAAGGAAAGCAAGTGAGAAGTCATTCGATGGTTGATGGGAAGGGGAATACTTTTGGAAGTGTGTTAGTTGCAATCTTCCATTGCTCCTCATTACCTCTTTAAAAATTTTGCTTTGGTTGTTTCTAACACTTGGAAATGCATGGGCACCATGGTGTTGAAGTAAGCATTGGGGGAATATTCAGGTGTGGACATAAGTCAAAGAAAATAGTAATAAAATACATTAAAGTGAATGGTTTATATTAGAAAATAGATATTTGCTAGAATATGGGCTCTGGATGCCAATGCATTGCTCCTCTAGTTTAGACATTTTACTTCAGATAGAGCCTAGGAGGCTGATGCCCAGACTAACTGAGTGACCAGGCAGAAGACACAGGTGATGTGCATCCATATTCAGCATCAACTTAGGGTGCCGCCTTCCTTTGTCAGGGAAACATCTAGCCTAGAGGAGTAAATAATAAACTGTTCATATTCGTGTCCTTTCCTCTGATCTGTTGTAGGGCTCCCTATCGATCAATGTGCCCAGAATCCAGAGGGCAGGGAAGCCCTTTTTCTGGGTGATGATCCAGTCCATCCAGGTCAGAGACAGAGAACAGGTGGGTAAGTGTAGAGGACAAACTTGGAGGGGAAGTGGAGATCTCTCCAGTGTGTTCTTTTATTTTTCTTCTGAGATTTTTTTTTTTTTTTTGTGGTACGTGAGCCTCTCACTGTTGTGGCCTCTCCCGTTGCAGAGCACAGGCTCCCGACGCGCAGGCTCAGCGGCCACGGCTCACGGGCCCAGCCGCTCTGCGGCATGTGGGATCTTCCTTGACCAGGGTATGAACCCGCATCCCCTGCATCGGCAGGTGGACTCTCAACCACTGCGCCACCAGGGAAGCCCTCTTCTGAGATTTTGTCATGAGTTTAATTTGAAAACTTAAGTTTAAAAATACTTTATTGAATGTTACATTCTGGTCACTATTGTCTTTTACACTTATATTGATCTTGTAAGATATAGTGGGAAAAATATGTTTTGCTTTAGAAAACCAGGCCAACCTCTATTTTCTCCCACCACTCTTATCAAGATAAAAACATTACAATCTTGTGACATCAACCAAGTAGAGAATGGAGTCATAAGTTGGAGTTCAGCCCCTTCATGCTGATAAGAGTGGCCTTTATAACTAATTTAGTTTATTTTATGTTGCTTTTTAAAGGTAATCCTAAATGTGAGGAAATATTTTTCCATATTCTGGAACGTACCCATTGTGCTATCTACAAGTGCTTTTTTTTTCTACCATCACATCACACACACACACAAATCAAATGTTGAATACATAGGCAAAAGGAAATTGTTCCTGACCCATGTAGGTGACTTGTTTGCATCCTGAATGTAATGTTTTATTACCCATATCATTGTCCTACTTTGAAAATCTTTATGAGTGGTCGTAAAATTAGATTTCTCTCTTCCAATATTCAACTTGCAGCATATATGCTACTGACCTGCAGTGGAAGGTACTGTCCTGGTTCACTATACAAAATATATCTTATTTTTAGAGCTACCTCTTTTTATTGACTTGAAATTTACTTCACTTTAATTTTCCAAAGTTTTCATAATTTCATATCATAAAAAATTAGAGTTCAGAGCATAACCAGTTTTTATTGTATCCTTCAAAATAGTTTCCAGCCAAATACATTTTCATGCTTAACTTCTCCAGACAACAAACATAATGTATGTGTGTATATGTACAGAAAAAAAAAAACAACAGAAAAACTCATTTATAAGTATTGTCTTAATATAGGAAACTAATTACATCACTTAGCATCTTTACCTTTCCTGTATAAGGAAAAGTTACCTTCAATGAACGTCTTAATATAAGATTTATGTAATAGAGATTATGTCCTAAAAAAATAGTGAGTCAGTTCCAAATTCTGCTGCGTTTAATTTTTTAAGTATAGTATTAGACTTGGTCCTTTAGAAATCAAAGCCTGAGGGAGGATTGAAGTGCTGACACTTTGGGAAGTTCAAGCCCAAGGCATTGAGGATGAAGGACAAAGGACACAACACAAAGAAAAGGATGAAACTGGCCACCACAGCACAACCAGCAAAGTAACATAGGACCATGTTTAGCAAGAGGCACATTCTCTGTACACGTGAAAATTTCCTTGGGAGGGTCAAGAGGAGAAATCACACCTGAGAGAAGAGGATGAGAGGAAAAGAAGGAGGGATGGGTCTGTGTGTTTCCCTTTCCTGCCCATTTCTCACTGATCAAGGAGCCTTCTACGCAAGAACATTTCCTGCCTTTCTAGGCTGTGTCATCCCTTCACTTGGCAACCACTCAGGAGGCTACAGCCCATGCTCCACCAAGGGTGGCATCTTGTCTGAATAAGAAAAGGCAGGCAGGTGAGGAGCTCAGTGATTCAGCACATCAGCCAGGTAGGTGAGCTTGGCAAAGGGAACCTTCCTTAGAAAGAAGGAGCCAAGGGAAAGAAGCTGAGAAGGCACATATTTTGTGCACTAGAAAAATAAATTAACTGATATGGCTTGAACTTGATAATGGCTTAAGAATGAGGAAATGTTCAAGACAATGAAATATCTAATATTTAATGGTAATCATATTATATTAGAATAACATCTGTGCTTATTTCTTCCACTGAATTGTGAATATTTGTGCAGAAATTTATTTCTCATTTAACGTTACAATCCCTGAATGCTAAGGATATATAATTAGTGGACATAAATATATGCATGTATGTACATATATTCATTATCAAGATATTTCAAATAGTAGAGTTCCAAAAATGTTGTGGATCATGTATAAATGTATAATCTCTAAAGGTGGTAATCTTGAGGGGAAATTATGCTGTTGCTTGGTTAAAATTTTAGGTATTATTTGGAGGGAAATCTTACTGGATAGCAATACACCCAGGAGATGGAAGAAGTTGGAAATTTAAAGCACTGAATAAAAGAGGCACCACAAATTATCTCATTTTACAAGGTCTTGGTTGAATATTATAAAAACTCTGATTTATTTTATTCATTAAAAAATTGATTCAATAGTCATGAAATACCTACTGTATTCTGTATCCTGTACAGGTACTAGAGATCTCAAAATGAGTAAGACAATATTCCTTGCAGAAACTTGGAGTCTAATGAAGGAAACAGGCATGCAAACAATTCATTATTCATTACAATAACTTGTAAGAGGTTCTTTAATAAGCAAATAACAAACAAGGAATCCACAAGCCAGCTTTTACAACTGCAAAATTACTCTGAACTAGTTCCACCTAAAATCATAGCCATGACAAATAGAAAATCAAAATAATGCTGAACATTTACAACACCTCCAACATATATAATGAAAGAAACAGAATGAAAATATTAGAATGAAATATGGCGTAGAGCATTGGCATTTCATAAATGTAATGTAGTACACACAGACTGCTATCATTTTCTATAGGATAAATAAAATATTTCTCCACAGCTGTAAAACACAAATGTCTGGATATACAAAAACCCATATAATTTATATATTTTTTTAAAGTTTCATGTTAAATATCACATGGTCTGAAGTTTCTTGGAAGGCGTTTTATCCTATGTTTTGATTCTGGTGCCCAACAGCAAGGGCATGTACTTGAGCAAGGAGAAAAGACGAAACACTAAATTATAATTTTGATGACATAGGATTAAAAACTCAAAACAGAATATACTTACACTTCTTTATTTTTCCCCCCTCCTCCTAAAAAAAAAAAAGATGCAAGACAACTTACAAAGATAAATCAAATCAAACTAAGTCATAAAGAGAAAGACAAATATCATCTGATATCACTTCATGTGGAATCTAAAAAAAAATGATACAGATGAACTTATTTATAAAACAGAAACAGACTCACAGACATAGAAAACAAACTTACGGTTATCAAAGGGGAAGGGTCAGGGGAGGGATAAATTAGGAGTTTGGAATTAACATATACACAGTACTATATATAAAATAGATAATCAACAAGGACCTACTGTATAGCACAGGGAACTCTGCTCAATATTCTGTAATAACCTATAGGGGAAAAGAATCTAAAAATGAATGGATATATGTATAACTAAATCACTTTGCTGTACACCTGAAACTAACACAACATTGTAAATCATCTATACTCTAATATAAAATAAAAATTAAATTAAAAAAACAAAGATAAAAACCCTAGTAGGGCTTCCCTGGTGGCGCAGTGGTTGAGAGTCTGCCTGCCGATGCAGGGGACACGGGTTCGTGCCCCGGTCTGGGAAGATCCCACATGCCGCGGAGCGGCTGGGCCCGTGAGCCATGGCCGCTGAGCCTGCGCGTCCAGAGCCTGTGCTCCGCAACGGGAGAGACCACAGCAGTGAGAGGCCCGCATACCGCAAAAGAAAAGAAAAAACAAAAAAACCCCTAGTAAATGAAAGGTAAAGGGAAAATAGGGTTGAGAACATGTTGTAGACAGCTTATTTAAGTTATTTGGGTTAGGATGTAGTATGCTTGCCAGGAGTGTGGCGCAAATGGGACATTAAACTTTTTAGCAGCTGTGTGTGTGTGGCGGGGGGGAATGCAAGTCCTGAAATTTAGAGTTTATTGGATAACACTTTTATAAAGAGAAACATGATTACTCTTGATACTGAAGTTCAATTTATACCATAAACCTGGTGACATATTTCATAGGATAATTTCCTAATATAAGTTGATGGCATAATACCAAAGCACAAAACACGCTTACAGAAGGAGAGAACAACAAAAGTAATGGGACTCAGGTGTGTGGCTCTCTGATAATCTAGCTTATTTTGGGGAGAGATTTTAAATTATTTTAAGAATAAATGACTCGGTATCCTTCCTGCTATATTACTGGGATAAAGAATTGAACACCCATTAACTCCGTTTCTCTCTACTGAGCTTTCGTAAGCTTTCTGTTTCGAGAAAAAGCTTTTGAAGTTATACTCCTTGACAGGTGGCTGGAGCACTTGTATATGCTTTATGAAATAAGTGCACAGCTGTGTTTTGTTAATAGCTGAGCCGGGGGTAGGGCAGAAATTTTAGAACCCAATAAAGGGGGAGAGAGTTGATATGGAATGCCATTCTTAGTCTTCGTGGAAGTGAGCAAAAAGAGACAATTGAAACCTTGTTTCTGTTCTAGATGATTTGGGGCTTAATAAACTTCCAAAGAAGATAAAAAGACAATTTTTCTTTACTTTATTTTATTTATTTATTTAGTTTTTTATTGGAGTATAATTTACATATAACATTGTATACATTTCAGGTGTAAAAACTGTGTTGATTTGATGCACCTGTGTTACCATATAATTACCACCGTGGTGTTACTAGCAGCCCCATATTGTCATATAATTGTCACTTTTTTTGAAGTGAGAACAATGAAGACCTAGTCTCAGCAATTTTGAAGTTTAAAATATAGTATTGTTGACTCTAATCACTATGCTGTGCATTAGATCTCCAGGATTTATCTACTCATCACAAGTTCATACTTGAAACAACATCTACCTAATTCCCCTACCCTCTAGTTCCTGGTAACCATCATTCTACTCTCTGGTTCCATGAGTTCAACTCTTTTAGATTCCACATGTAAGTGATATCATGTAGTATTTGAAGAGATGTTTGTTTTAGTTGTAAGAAAAGCCAAGGCAAATACACACACACACATACACACACACACACAAACATACACATATGAAACACCTAGAGAATGTTGAGGTTGGAGCTATGTATGCCATTTATGTACCTTCTAAGATAAACTAGAAACAAGCTGTATATAGGTAATGAATTGAAGTGGCTTGAAGAATATAGTGGAGTATCATTTTAGTTTTACGTGTCAAATTTTTTAAAAATCAAATTTTAAAGATGTTTGCTAAAATGGCTTTGGTAATAATTAATCAACTATTTGGTTACTAATGTATACACAGGACTGGTTTCTGATAATAATTAGATAGCAGAAGCATCTATCCCCCCCAAACATTTCTAAGTCATGACAATAACCCCACTTCATCTCAGTAAAACATGTAAATCAATATACAAATAACAGGCAAAGTGTTTGCATCAGAGCGCTCAACATGGTACAAAATACTTTGGTAACAAATTAAAACACATGGGTCAGCTCGCCTGCCATTTTATGTGTAATGGTGGGATTATACTTTTGAAATATCACCTTTAAAACAATGCCAGGAACTCATATTACTCTTTGGCTTTCTGTTCATGGAATGGACCCTTCTTTGTTTAGGGAAAGGGAGATACAGCCAGAGAAAAGGAACAAAGAAATTATGGGTAGATTTGATTTTCAAACACAATTTTTAATACCCACAGAGGGAAAAAAAAGTAGTCTTGAAAGTTCAGATTTCTTTTGCAGAAACCAGAAAGAATAAAGATTTGTGGTCCTGTGAGCCAGAGTAAAGAGAATGCAGAAAATGACCTCAGGGAAGTTTCCTGGCTTGCAGAGAAGAGGGCGGCTCCTTCTGAGGCTGCAGGAGATGAATTGGGGATGAAGAGCCAGAGAGATAAATAGACTTAGAACTTATAGGTCTCAGAGATGGCCAGAGCCCATTGCATCCTGGGACTGCAGATTACACTTCCTTTGTTTCCTGAAGCCCTGGAAGTGGAGCCCTGCACACCAGAGACTTAGCTGCCCACCCAAGTTCTCCCTGGCAAGAGATTCTCTAGCAGAGGAGCTCCAATCAGAGCCTAGATGAAGGATGTGGAGGCTCCCCCAGCTTGATGAGGACAGAGCTGGGAGTACACAGGTTTGAGGGCTTGAGTTACACCAAGGATGAGGGGATGCGACAGCAGGGGTGATTACTGTGCACTAATAGTTCTGAGGGAACAGACCACATCTTACACATACCACAAAAACTAAAGCACAGCTGGTCTGAGAATAGACACTGCTGTCACTGTAAAGTGTCACATCAATTATACCTTATGGAGACCTTCAAGATGGTGCAGGAGTGAGATGTGGAAATTGCCTTCCTCACCACAAATACATCAGAAATACATCTACAAGTGGAACAACTCCTACAGAACCCCTACTGAACCCTGGCAGAAGACCTCAGACTTCCCAAAAGGCAAGAAACTCCGCATGTACCTGGGCAGGGCAAAAGAGAAAAGAAAAAACAGAGACAAAAGAATAGGGATGGGACTTGTACCACTGGGAGGGAACTGTGAAAGAGGAAAAGTTTCCACACTAGGAAGCCCCTTCACTGGTGGAGATGGGGGGTGGTGAGGGGAAGCTTCGGAGCCACGGAGGAGAGTGCAACAACAGGGGTGCGGAGGGCAAAGTGGAGAGATTCCCGCACAGAGGATTGGGGCTGACCAGCACTCACCAGACTGAGAGGCTTGTCTGATCATCCACCGGGGTGGGTGGGGGCTGGGAGCTGAGGCTCGGGTTTCAGAGTTCAGATCCCAGGGAGAGGACTGGGGTTGGCTGTGGGAACACAACCTGAAGGGGGCTAGTGCACAACAGATAGACAGGAGGCAGTCCGGGAAAAGTTCAGGACCTGCCTTAGAGGTAAGAGACCATTGTTTCACGGTGGCGAGAAGAGGGGATTCAGACCACTGCCTAAACAAGGTCCAGAGAGAGGGGCAAGCCATGGCTATCAGTTAGGACACCAGAGATGGGCATGAAACGCTAAGGCTGCTGCTGCAGGCACCAAGAAACCTGTGTGCAAGCACAGGTCACTATCCACACCTCCTCTCCTGGAAAGCTGTGCAGCCCATCACTTCCAGGTTCCCATGATCCAGGGGCAACTTCCCCGGGATAACACATGGCAGACCTCAGGCTGTTGCAGTGTCATGATGGCCTCCGCTGCTGCAGGCTCACCACACATTCTGTACCTCTCTCTTCCCCGGGCCTGAGTGAGTCAGAGCACCCTAATCAGCTGCTACTTTAACCCTGTCCTGTCTGAGTGAAGAACAGATGCCCTCAGGGGACCTACAAGCAGAGGCAGGGACAAATTCAAAGCTGAACCTCAGGAGCTGTGCGAACAAAGAAGAGAAAGGGAAATCTCTCCCAGCAGGCTCAGGAGCATCTGATTAAATCTCCACAATAAACTTGATGTATTCTGCATCTGTGGAATACCTGAATAGACAATGAATGATCCCCAAATTGATGCAGTGGATTTTGGGAGCAACAATATATATATATATATTTTTCTTTTTTCTCTTTTTCTGTGTGGCTGACAAGATTTTGTTGCTCTGTCCGGGTGTCAGGCCTGTGCCCCTGAGGTGGGAGAGCCAAATTCAGGACATTTGTCAACCAGAAACCTCCCGGCTCCACATAATATTAAACAGTGAAAGCTCTCCCAGAGCTCTCCATCTCAATGCTAAGACCCAGCTCCACTCAAGAACCAGCAAGCTACAGTGCTGGACAGGCTATGAAAACAACTAGCAAGACAGGAACACAAACCCACCCATTAGCAGAGAGGCTGCTTAAAATCATAATCAGGTCACAGACATGCCTAAACACACCACTGGACACAGTCCTGCCCACCAGAAAGACAAGATACAGCCTCATCCACCAAAACACAAGCACCAGTCCCCTCACCAGGAAGCCTACACAACTCACTGAACCAACCTTAGCCACTGGGAGCAGACACCAGAAACAACAGGAACTACAAATCTGTAGCCTGCGAAAAGGAAATCCCAAACACAGAGTGTGAAGCAAAATGAGAAGACAGAGAAACATAGAGCAGAAGAAGAAGCAAGGTAAAAACCTACAAGACCAAACAAATGAAGAGGAAATAGTCAGTCTACCTGAAAAATAATTCAGAGTAATGATAGTAAAGATGATCCAAAATCGTGGAAATAGAATGGAGAAGATCCAAGAAATGTTTAGCAAGGACCTGGAAGAACTAAAGAGCAAACAAACAATGATGACTAACACAATGAATGAAATTAAAAACTCCCTAAAAGGAATCAAAAACAGAATAACTGAGGCAGAAGAACGGATAAGTGGCCTGGAAGATAAAATAGTGGAAATAACTACCACAGAGCAGAATGAAGAAAAAAGAATGAAAAGAATTGAGGACAGTCTCAGAGACCTCTGGGACAACATTAAACGCACCAACATTCGAATTATAGGGGTCCCAGAAGAAGAAGAGAAAAAGAAAGGGACGGAGAAAATATTTGAAGAGATTATAATTGAAATCTTCCCTAATATGTGAAAAGAGATAGATAATCAAATCCAGGAAGCTAAGAGAGTCCCATACAGGATATATCCAAGTAGAAACATGCCAAGACACAGATTAATCAAACTATAAAAAATTAAATATAAAGAAAAAAATATTAAAAGCAGCAAGGGAAAAACAAAAAATAATATACAAGGGAATCTCCATAAGGTTAACAGCTGGTCTTTCAGCAAAAACTCAGCAGGCCAGAAGGGAGTGGCAGGACATATTTAAAGAGATGAAAGAGAAAAACCTACAACCAAGATTACCCAGCAAGGATCTCATTCAGATTCGAAGGAGAAATTAAAACCTCAAGCAAAAGTTAAGAGAATTCAGCACCACCAAACCAGCTTTACTACAAATGCTAAAGGAACTTCTCTAGGCAGAAAACACAAGAGAAGGAAAATACCTACAATAACAAACCCAAAACAATTAAGAAAATGGTAATAGGAACATACATTTCGATAATTACATTAAATGTAAATGGATTAAATGCTCCAACCCAGAGACATAGACTGGCTGAATGGATACAAAAACAAGACCTGTATATATGCTGTCTACAAGAGACCCGCTTCAGACCTAGGGACACATACAGACTGAAAGTGAGGGGATGGAAAAAGATATTCCATACTAATGGAAATCAAAAGAAAGCTGGAGTAGCAATTCTCATATCAGACAAAATAGACTTTTAAATAAAGACTATTACATGAGACAAAGAGGACACTACATAATGATCAAGGGATCTATCCAGGAAGAAGATAAAACAATTGTAAATATTTATGCACCAAACATAGGAGCACCACAATACATAAGGCAAATGTTAACAGCCAGAAAAGGGGAAATTGACAGTAACAAAATCATAGTAGGGGACATTAACACTGCATTTTCACAAATGGACAGGTCATCCAAAATGAAAATAAATGAACACAAGCTTTAAATGATACATTAAACAAGATGGACTTAACTGATGTTTATAGGACATTCCATCAAAAAACAACAGAATACATTTTCTTCTCAAGTCCTCCTGGAACATTCACCAGGATAGATCTCATATCTTGGGTCACATATCAAGCCTTGGTAAATTTATGAAAATTGAAATCATATCAAGTATCTCTTCCAACCACAATGCTATGAGACTAGATATCAATTACAGGAAAAAATCTTTAAAAAATACAAACACATGGAGGCTAAACAATACACTATTTAATAACCAAGAGATTACTGAAGAAATCAAAGAGGAAATCAAATAATACCTAGAAACAAATGACAATGAAAACACGATGACCCAAAATCTATGGGATGCAGCAAAAGCAGTTCGAAGAGGAAAGTTTATGGCAATACAATCCCACCTCAAGAAACAAGAAACGTCTCAAATAAACAACCTACCGTTACACATAAAGCAATTAGAGAAAGAAGAATAAAATATCCCCAAAGTTAGCAGAAGGAAAGAAATCATAAAGATCACAACAGAAATAAATGAGAAAGAAATGAAAGAAACATAGCAAAGATCAATAAAATTAAAATCTGGTTCTTTGAGAAGATAAACAAAATTGATAAACATTACCCAGACTTATCAAGAAAAAAAGGATGAAGCCTCAAGTCAATAGAATCAGAAATGAAAAAGGAGAAGTAACAACTGACACTGCAGAAATACAAAGGATCATGAGAGATTACTACAAGTCATCTCTATATGACAATAAAATGGGCAACCTCGAACAAATGGACATATTCTTTGAAAAACACAACCTTCAGAGACTGAACCAGGAAAAAATAGAAAATATAAACAGACCAATCACAAGCCCTGAAATTGAGACTGTGATTAAAAATTTTCCAACAAACAAAAGCCCTGGACCAGATGTCTTCACAGGCGAATTCGATCAAACATTTAGAGAAGAGCTAACACCTATCCTTCTCAAACTCTTCCAAAATATAGCAGAGCGATATTCTATGAGGCCAAACTCATCTTACAAGGTCATCACCATGACACCAAAACCAGACAAAGACATAATTAAGAAAGAAAACTACAGGCCAATATCACTGATGAACACAGATGCAAAAATCCTCAACAAAATACTAGCAAACAAAATCCAACAGCACATTAAAAGGATCATATACCATGATCAAGTGGGGTTTATCCCTGGAATGCAAGGATTCTTCAATATATGTAAATCAATCAATGTGATACACTGTATTAACAAATTGAAGAAGAAAAATCATATGATCATCTCAATAGATGCAGAGAAAACTTTTGACAAAATTCAACACACATTTATGGGAAAAAACCCTCCAGGAAGTAGGCAGAGAGGGAACTTACCTCAACATTGTAAAGGGCATATATGACAAACCCACAGCCAACATCGTTCTCAATGATGAAAAACTGAAACCATTTCCACTAAGATCAGGAAAAAAACAAGGTTGCCCACTCTCACCACTCTTATTCAACATAGTTTTGGAAATTTTAGCCACAGCCATCAGAGAATAGAAAGAAATAAAAGGAGTCCAAATCAGAAAAGAAGAAGTAAGGCTGTCACTGTTTACAAATGACATGTTACTATACATACAGAATCCTAAAGACTCTACTAGAAAACTACTAGAGCTAATCAATGAATTTGGTAAAGTAGCAGGATACAAAATTAATGCACAGAAATCTCTTGCATTCCTATACACTAATGATGAAAAATCTGAAAGAGGAAATTAAGGAAACACTGCCATTTATCAATGCAACAACAAGAATAACATACCTAGGAATAAACTTACCTAAGGAGACAAAAGACCTGTATGCAGAACACTGTAAGACACTGATGAAAGAAATGAAAGATGATAAAAACAGATGGAGAGATATACCATGTTCTTGGATTGGAAGAATCAATGTTGTGAAAAGGACTATAATACCCAAAGCTATATACAGAGTCAATGCAATCCCTATCAAACTACCAATGGCATTTTTCACAGAAATAGAACAATAATTTTCACAATTTGTAATGAAACACAAAAACCCTGAATAGCAAAAGCAATCTTGAGAAAGAAAAACGGAGCTGGAGGAATCAGGTTCCTGGGCTTCAGACAATACTACAAAGTTACAGTAATTAAGACAGCATGCTACTGGCACAAAAACAGAAATATAGATCAATGGAACATGATAGAAAGCCCAGAGATAAACCCACACATATACGGTCACCTTATTTTTGATAAAGGAGGCAAGAACACAGTGGAGAATAGACAGCCTCTTCAATAAGTGGTGCTGGGAAAACTGGACAGCTACAGGTAATAAAATGAAATTAGAATACTCGCTAACACCATACACAAAAATAAACTCAAAATGGATTAAAGACTTAAATGTAAGGCCAGACACTATAAAACACTTAGAGGAAAACATAGGCAAAACACTCTATGACAGAAATCACAGCAAGATCCTTTATGACCCACCTCTTAGAGAAATGGAAATAAAAACAAAAATAAACAAATGGGACCTAATTAAACTTAAAAGCTTTTGCACAGCAAAGGAAGCCATAAACAAGATGAAAAGACAACCCTCAGAATGGGAGAAAATATTTGCAAATGAAGCAACTGACAAAGATTAACCTCCAAAATTTACAAGCAGTTCATGCAGCTCAATATCAAAAAACAAACAACCCAATCTAAAAATGGGCAGAAGACGTAAACAGATATTTCTCCAGAGAAGATATACAGATTGCCAAGAAGCACATGAAAGGATGCTTAACATCACTAATCATTAGAGAAATACAAATCAAAACTACAATGAGATACCACCTGACATCACTCAGAATGGCCATCATCAAAATATCTACAAACAATAAATGCTGGAGAGGGTGTAGAGGAAAGGGAACCCTATTGCACTGTTGGTGGGAATGTAAATTGATACAGCCTCTATGGAGAACAGTATGGAGGTTCCTTAAAAAACTAAAAATAAAACTACCATAGGACCCAGCAATCCCACTATTGGGCATATACTCTGAGAAAACCATTCAAAAAGAGTCATGTATCACAATGGTCATTGCAGTTCTATTTACAGTAGGCATGACAGAAGCAACCTAAATGTCCATTCACAGATAAATGGATAAAGAAGATGTGGCACATATATACAATGGGATACTACTCAGCCATAAAAAGAAGTGAAATTGAGTCATTTGTAGTGAGGTGGCTGGACCTAGTATCTGTCATACAGAGTGAAGTAAGTCAGAAAGAGAAAAACCAATACCATATGCTAACATATATATATGGAATCCAAAAAAAAATGGTTATGAAAAACTTAGGGGCAGGACAGGAATAAAGATGCAGACTTAGAGAATGGACTTGAGGACACAGGGAGTGGGAAGGGTAAGCTGGGACGAAGTGAGAGAGTGGCATGGACATATATACACTATCAAATGTAAAATAGATATCTAGTGGGAAGCAGCCACATAGCACAGGGAGATCAGCCCAGTGCGCTTTGTGACCACCTAGAGGGGAGGGATAGGGAGGGTGGGAGGGAGATGCAAGAGGGAGGAGGTATGGGGATGTATATATATATATATATATATATATATATATATAGCTGATTCACTTTGTTGTAAAGCAGAAAGTAACACACCATTGTAAAGCAATTATACTCCAATAAAGATGTTTAGAAAAATAAAAATATATTGAAGCACTTTTATTATTTATGAAAACCAAGATTAAATCCTATACATTAAATGATTGTATGATCTTTGTTTCTCATAAGTTTCCCACATTTTATGATTTTAAGATACTCCATAAATATGTGTTAAAATACATAAAATAAGACGGTGTACTTCCAAATCATTGGCTTGTGAAATGTTGTCATCTGAATTATAATCATAGTATTAAAATCAAGTAATTTTCTTTGACAATTTAGGAAGAGCATAGCCACATAGGTTGTTCTCTTTATAGAAAAACAAACAGTAAAAATCTCTATACTTCTACAATATTTTAGATGATATTTTGGATAATTCTAACACATGAATATTCAAAGTAGAGTGAGAAAATAGGCAAAAACATACCAATATGTATCAAAAATACTATTTATTATAAAAGTACAGTTTTACTATTCTACTACACAATACTAAATTTCAATAATTATTCATTTTGATGTGGCATGCACTTTTCACAAAATTCTCAAATACAATTTGCGTATGAGATTTTTTAACTGAGGTATAACTGAAAAAATTGTAAAATATTAAAGTGTGCAATGTGATTTAATATATGTATACATTGTGAAAATATTCCTCTACTAAGTTAATTACCCATCATATCATCTCACATATTTACCTTTTATTTATTTTTTTGCTGAGAACACTTAATTTCTCTTCCCTTAACAAATTTCAATTATACAATAGTGTTATCAACAGTAGTCACCATGTTATACATTAGACCCTCAGATTTTATAACTGAAAGTTTGTACCCTTTTACCAAGTCCTCCCTATTTCCCCTAGCCCCCAGCCCCCTTGCAATTGCTTTTCTACTCTTTGTCTCTATGAGTTTGACTTTTTTTTTTTTTTTTGGATTCTATATACAATTGATACTATGCAGTTTTTGTCCTTTTCTATCTGGCTTATTTCACTTAGCATAATCCCCTTCAGATTCAACTATGTTGTCACAAATGGCAGGATTTCCCTCTTTCTCATGGCTGAATAATATTTCTTTGTATATATATTCCACGTCTTCTTTATCCATTAATCCATCAGTGGACACTTAGGTTGTTTCCATACCTTAGCTATTGTGCATAATGCTGAAATGATTATGTGAGTGCACATATATCTTTGAGACTTCCTTTCCTTTGGATATATATCCACAAGTTTGATTGCTAGATCTTTTTTTTTTTTTTTTGTGGTACGTGGGCCTCTCACTCCTGTGGCTTCTCCTGTTGTGGAGCACAGTCTCCAGATGCGCAGGCTCAGTGGCCATGGCTCACAGCCCCAGCCGCTCCGCGGCATGTGGTATCTTCTCGGACTGGGGCACGAACCCGTGGCCCCTGCATTGGCAGGCGGACTCTCAACCACTGTGCCACCAGGGAAGCCTGATTGCTAGATCTTAAGGTAAGTCTATTTTTAATTTCTTGTGGACCCTTCCTCCTGTTTTCATTAATGTATATACTAGTTTATATTCCCACCAACAGTGCACAAAAATTCCCTTTTCTCTGCATTCTTGTTAGCATTTACCTATTACCTTTTTGATTCTAGTCATACTAAAGGTGTGAGGTGATACCTCATTGTTGTTTTGATTTGCATTTCCTTGATTAGAGACGTTGATCATCTTTTCCTGTACCTGTTGGCCCTTTGTATGTCTTTGGAAAAATGTCTATTCAGGTCCTTTGCCAATTAAAAATTTTTTTTCTCTTCCTATTGAGTTGTATGAATTCCTTGAATATTTTGAATACTAACCCTTTATTGGGCATGTGGTTTGCAAATATTTTCTTCCATTCCATATGTTGCCTTTCATTTTGTTGATGGCTTTCTTTGCTGTGCAGAAGGTTTTTAGTTTGATGTAGAGCCATTTGTTTATTTTTGCTCTTGTTACCTTTGCTTTTGGTGTCAGAACTGAAAAAAAAATCATGAAGACTGATATCAAGGAGCTTATCTACTATGCTTTTTCCTAGGAGTTTTATGGTTTCAGATCTTACCTTCAAATCTTTAATCCATTTTGAGTTGACTTTTGTTTATGATATAAGATAGGGGTCCAGTTTTTTTCTTTTGCATGTGGCTGTCCAGTTTTCTCAATATCATTTATTATAGAGATTATCCTTTCTCCATTGTATATTCTTAATTCCTTTGTCATAAATTAATTGACATATACACATAATAGGAAATTTTAAGCACTGCCTTGAGAAATTTTATTGCTATTTTATTCTTGATTTGAGCTAGGTTTTTTAATAAATTTATTTTTTATTTTATTTATTTTATTTTTGGCTGCATTGGGTCTTCGTTGCTACACACAGGCTTCTCTCTTGTTGTGGCGAGCGGGGAATACTCTTCATTGTGGTGTGCAGGTTTCTCATTGTGGTGGCTTCTCTTGTTGTGGAGTATGGCCTCTAGGTACATGGGCTTCAGTAGTTGTGGCATGTGGGCTCAGTAGTTGTGGCTTGTGGGCTCTAGAGCTCACGCTCAGTAGTTGTGGTGCATGGGCCTAGTTGCTCCATAGCATGTAGGGTCTTCCTGGACCAGGGCTCAAATCCATGTCCCCTGCACTGGTAGGTGGACACTTAACCACCTGGCCACCAGGGAAGCCCTGAACTAGGTTTAATAGCGATAAGTCATATCTGAAATGTGAACTAATGATATAATTAATTGAAAATTTGGGAAAGAAAATTGTTACTGGAAGTGGTTACTGGGTAGAAATATTTTTTAACTCTTCTCTTTACCATAGAGTTTATTATATTTTCAAATATATAGCCTTTGGGGCCTAATGCTCTAGTTTTTCCAGTGTCATAATGAGCCAAGATTTGGGGAGCCTTGAGTATTCTTTTTATGCTTTTATTATTCAAGAGCTATGTTCTTTTTATTTTTCTGTAAACTTTTTTAAAAAGATTAAATCCAATGTAGAGTTTCAGTGGGAAGAAGGCAATGCCAACTATAGTATGACAGCTCCCCAAAGAGGTCATTTTGTTTGTCAAGCAGATCAATACAGATTAATTATATTTTGAAAACTGAGACAAATAAAACAACAGATTAACAAATGTGAGTGCAACCGTTTTGAAAATAAAAAGTTTATTTTAATGACTGAGTCAGAAGATTTCAGTAACAAAATGCACACTTAATTATGTATCTTGAACAAGAATGTGCACAAAATGGAAAACTAGCAAAACTCATTACTAGTCTACAGATGTTTTGTGTAATTTTTAAACTGTACACAAAAATTGATGATGCTTCTTTGTCTATAAGCCATCTGATCATATTTTATTAAGTCATTTCTCTGTTCTTTTTATAAAAATATAGTGAAATCAGAATAAATTTAACTTAAATTGAATTTGTAGGTGTTCAAAGAAAAAACAGTGAAGTAAAATATTCACTTTTTCTCTGTTGGCGGTGTACCTAATAGTTAACATAAAAAATTCAGGAACAGCACAAGGAATTATAAATTTTCTACCTGAAATACATTTCTTCTTTTTTCTCACTAAATCCTTCCTTGCTCTGATCCTACATGACTCTGTTTTTGCAGAGTAAATGTACTGAATCACTCTGGTTTAAAAATTTAATTTAATGCATCTAGTTGGCAACTCCCAAAAACTTGAATGATCTAGCTGAAGTGAAATATTTTGCAAACATAGTGGTTTTTATTGAGGGGAGACATTAATTATATGCTGCATGAAAAAAGAGGGTTTAGCTAATAGACCTCTTCTCCACTTGTCTTTCTCATCTCACATCTAGAATATGGATCATTTTATTTCCCAGAAGACATTTGATGCTGATGCACAAGTGGGTGAAATTCCTGGTCTGTCCTCTGTTGCCTCTGATGGTCCTTTCCCCAGTCTGATCTATGACTTTGTTATGAACTGAATGTTGTACTCTTTGAAAATTCATACGTTGAAATGCTACCCCCCCATGTGATGGTATTGGGAGGTGGGCCCTTTGGGAGGTAATTAGGATTAGATGAGGACATGAGGGTGGAGTGTGATTAGTGCTTTTACAAGAGTCACAGGAGAGCTTACTTTCTTTATCTGCTCTACACCCTGTGAGAAGCCTGTAACACAGCAGAGGGCTTCTCCAGAACCTGACTTGCTGGCACCCTGGTCTCAGACTTCCAGTCTCTCCAACTGTGAGAAATAAATGTATGTTATTTGTAAGCCACCCAGTCTATGGTACTTTGTTGTAGCAGCCCGGATTGACCAACACAGAAATTGGTACCTAAAAAGATGGAAGTAGCTTTGGAACTGGGTAATGTGCAGAGACTGGAAGAGTTTGGAGGTGCCTGCTGGAAATACGAAAGTTAAGGGTGATTCTGGTGAGAACTTAGAAAGAGAAGATGAGAGCTGTAGATAAACCTTAATCCTTTCAAAGAATACATAAATACTCATGAATAGCATGTGTGACAAAGGTCACTCTGATAAGGTCTCAGACAGAAATGAGGGCTGTGGTATTGGAAGCTAGAGGACAGGCGATCCTCATTATACAGGGGCAAATAACTTGGCTGAGTCATGTTCATGTTCTGTTGTTTATGGAAGATAGAACTTGTGAGCATTGAAATTGGACATTTAGCTGAAGAGATTTCTAAGCAAAGTGTTGGTAGTGCAGCTTCGTTCCTTGACTGTTTATAGTAAAACACAAGGAGAGAAATTACTTGAAGATGGAATTGTTAAGCAAAAAGGAAGCAGAGCTACCTATATTTCAAAAAAATAAGAACAGTTAGGATGTGGCCAAGTGATTGTTTGATAAGATTATATGGATAAGCCATCTCATCAGAAACCAGGTGCTATTATTCAAGACAGTGGAAGATTTACCTTGAAGGTAATTCAGAGATCATCAGGGCTGCCACTCCCATCACAGGCCCAAGAGCCTGGGCCTGGGTGGCATGGCTGCCCCCACCTATGCTTCAGGACTGGGCCAGATGAGCGGGAGGTGGTGGACTGGAAGATCATCTCAGGGGCAAGGAACAGTATGTGCTAATTCCTACTAGCATTAGAGTTCCTGGTCTATTTAGTTATAGATGAATATTTCAGTAATGTTGAAATATAGAGTAAGGAGATAGGCAGAGAGTGGTGTGTAGAAAGATGAGCTTCACGAATAAGCCTGTTTAAGGATATTTTCAAACCAGACTATAATATAGCTGTATAGTTGGAACTTCCTCGTTCATCCTAAGAAATTGAGTTTGGAAGAATTCTGCTGCCCGTATGAACCTAATCCATTACATATGTAGCCCACCTGCCTGTAGCTTTTCGCTTACATCCTGCTTTCTACTCTTCTGCTCCTCTGAGATAGAAGCTTCTGCTCCCCTCAAATTCCTGTCCCCCTCTTTGCACATTCCTCTACACTTGGTTGGTGCATTAGTCAGAGTTATCCAGAGAAACAGAACCAATAAGACAGATAGATAGATAGACAGATAGATAGATAGAGAAAGAGAGAGAGAAAGAGAGAAACAGAAAGATTTATTTTGAAGGATTGGTTCATGTGATCATGGAGGCTGAGAAGTTCTGTGACCTGCTGTCACAGGTCTGGGCTGGAGGCCCAGGAAAGCCAGTAGTGGAGTCCCAGCACCAACCCGGAAGACCAGGGGAGCCAAAGGTGTAAGTCCCAGTTCAAGTCCAAAGGCCTGACTCAAATGTTAATCTTCCAGAAACACCTTCACAGACACACCCAGAAATAAGGTGAAACTCTTTCCTATCACTCCTGGGTTCTGATGAATTGTGGGGTTCTCTGCCCTGCCCTCCTCAGAACAGAGCTGCAGAATCTTGAACCACCTAGCTGCAGTCTAGAACCCATTAGAGCACATCAAAACGCATCAGAGTCATCGGCCCCTTTCACTTCAGTGCCGTCATTTTGGGTGTGTGGACAGGACGGCAGGGACCTGGCATCTTTGGCAGATCTTCCTTTCAGTGTATAAATAATCAACTGTCTGAGTCTAAAAGTGTCTTGTCTCGTCTACTAGTCAAATTGTTCAGACCCTGCTTTGCCTTGTCTTGTGTGTGCTGACCTACTGCAGCCAATGTGCTCCTCTTAGAAACTCATAAGGTAGGACCTCCACGGATCTGAGCAGTTCAGTAATAAAGACATTTGTTTCACTTTGTTCAACTCAGTATTTCCTAATTTATTTTAACGCAAAGTTTTTCCCACAAAATCCCTCCTAAAACCACATGGAATAACACTGGACAAAATAGAGCTGTGGAGTTCACATTCTTTCTTCTTTGGAGAGGGTTATAAGTATAAATTCCATTTATCATTCCTTTAAAACTTAACATTTTCTCTTTCATTGTCCAAAGACTATTTTTCACATTCAAGGAGAGAACCTCTAATTCTCTAATGTAATGTCTGCATTTAATTCGTTGTCTTCAGAATTTTCATAAACACGCAACAAAACTATATCCTTTAGAATAAAATGGCACAGTTTTTTTCCATCCACATCCTTAAGTCTCACATTCAGAAGGCAAAACAGGATTCTCAGATAGCTAATGTTCATTGACACCAAGGCACTTGCTAGTTTCACACAAACTAGCCTTTAGAGGTAGTCTCACCAAATGGTACTCCTTGCTATTTAAAATATTAGGTTAGCTGAGGGAGGGTGGGGCTGTTGCTATTATGTAGACACATCCTATACTTAAAAACTCCTACATTTTGTCCTCTAGTACATGATTAAAAAACATGTCAATTTAAACTACATTTGAAAACCAAATTATCTTCTTTTTTGGCTAGTTAGGGATCAACTGCTTTTCAGCAGTTCAAGGGATAATTTCGGATGACAAATGATACCATAACTAATGCTGCTTAGAGAAAAACTGTATCTGGAAATATTTCCATTAATTAATCTATAATTTTTTTTTAAAGTCAACATTCAAAAGTGCTCTCCAGAATCTGGAAAATGATATGAGGAATATTGACTACTTAATCTTATAATGGTAGGTTTATATTTTATTTTTAGATGAAGAATAGGAGTGATAGAACTGAAGTGATAATTCAACCGCTGATACAATGCAGTGAGGTGTTTCACAGAGGTGGGTTGATGTTTCTTTCTCCGACCAGATTAGTAAAGACTTTTGGTTGGCATCTTACGGTGTGTGACTATTAACCAATACAAAACAATGAATAAAATAATGGCTTATAATAAAAGCAGAGGAATATATTTTTTAGTTAGTTATTAAATGTTTAACTAGTTAATCAGCATTTTATGGTTAAATTGATATTTAAGGATAAAAGCCTCAGACCTTTAAAAATGGATATTATGAAGATATAGATACATAAAGATATTATAAAGATATACACATCTTTAATTTAGATAGCTCAAAGTTCTTAATAGTTTAATCAAATTTGATTTCATAATATGAAATTTATAAAGGGCTTAGTAGGCACTTCACGAAATGTTTGTTACATGAGTGGATGATTTTAATATTGGTATTTAATTCTAGTTAAGTGCTACTGAGTGGAATAAAATCATTTCAAGAATGAAGGAATTTATAATATTTCTGACCACTAGCTCTTTCCCTCCCCTCTCTCCCTCTGCATCCTCCCGACCTCCACAACACAAACACACCTTCAAACACAAGCACATAAACCCTTGCATTTGAAACAATGTAGAGGATGCTTTACTGAGACCTACAGCTAATTGAAAACTTGAAAACGATTGTCTATCCAAATGATCCCATTCCTAGAGAGAGGATGCAGGTGGATACATTAGTCCCTGAGCTTTCCTTGAGTTTGGAGGAGATGACAGACAGATGGGAAACAATGAAGGACTTTCAAATGTGATACTAGAAGTGTTGAAGAGAAACAAACAACTTGTGTATGAGGGAAGCAAATCAAACTGCATTGATACAAGTGGAAAACCTGTGTTTTTGAGAAGTTGTAAAGAAAGTTAATGAGGTGACAGTGACTTAGTATAGAATACAATATTACCATTTTTATGCTTATTTTACTAAAAGGAAAGGGGAAAAAGCTTACAAAAAAGAAATAAACAGGGCTTCCCTGGTGGCGCAGTGGTTGAGAGCCCGCCTGCTGATGCAGGGGACACGGGTTCGTGCCCCGGTCTGGGAAAATCCCACATGCCACGGAGCGGCTGGGCCAGTGAGCCATGGCCGATGGGCCTGCGTGTCCGGAGCCTGTGCTCCGCAACGGGAGAGACCACAACAGTGAGAGGCCTGCGTACTGGAAAAAAAAAAAAAAAAAGAAAAAGAAATAAACAATGTGTTTCAGGTTACTGGAGGAAGGAATTGGAGATTATGCATTTTTGAATCTCTAGTGCCTAACAATGTCTGACACGGTGAATGCTCCATATTGATGATCAGAATCAAACTATTAACTTCTTAGAAGGTACTACATACTATGCTATATTGAAGAGTCAGGAGACTGGTGCCTGGGTTTAAATTTAACTTCCACCACTCACTGTATGGCCTTAGGTAATTACCTCCTTTATAGAAAGGAAATGATAACATTGTCACGATGACATGAATGAATATATGTCAAGTGCTTTAAACTGTGCCAGGATGTTAAATGTTATATTAAGTTTAATATGGCATTATTTTTCTTGCAAGTTAGGAGCAGTTTCTATAAAACTAAGGAAGTTGGCAAAGAAAATAGGAAATTGATCTATTTTCTTTTGCTTACAGTATTTGATAAAGTGACGATTGAAACTGGACTTCTCAAAGAAGCTTACTGATCAAATATGGGACCTAATTCACAGAAAAATGAGGGAAATTATTCCCCAAACTTCTTGTACAAGAGAACAAAATGATCATGTGTCATTGACTTAAAGATACTCAACAAATGTGTGTACAAGTTATATATTGAAGATATGCATAATGTATGGAAGTTGTTTGCCTTTATAATTGATTCTAAACATTAGTAATTGAATTTTATAAATGTAAGAACAAAAAGACTCTTGGTTAGATTCTTTCATTTTCCAGATAAGAAAAGAGACTCAGTGAAAGTAATCAATATTTCAATGAAACACAGCCACAACTCTGGAATAATTCTAGGTCTTAATGCCTTTTTCATTACAGCACGCTGTCATTCAATCACAAATCCTTTCCCTTGACTAATGTGTAGCCCTTTCAGAGGAAAACAGAACTTGCAAATATTATTTGTTTTAAGCCATATAAATCTTACTTTCTAACTTTTTAAAATAATAACTTTGTTAGTTATATAAAAATTACAAATATACTTTGTAATATTTTTAACAATGTAGAAAAGTATAAAAAAAGTTTCTATAATGAACTTAAACCCAACACTCCAAAGTAAGAAACACTAATAGAAGATAAATATTCTTCCATATATCTTTCAAAGGATAAACACAGATGCAAAACCAAATAGTAAGACACATAGAAATGGTTTTATAAAAACACTATAGTATTTCTATATGTTAGTATATAGTTTTAAATTAAATTAAATATATTTAAAATTAATTTGAATTTAACTTGAAAATTCAACTAATTTGAAATTTTAAAAATTGTTTAATTATAGCCAGCCACTCAAAACTCGAGTTCTTAAATTTGATTTATGTTTTGGCTAAGTGAATTTCATTATTGCATTGTTGAGGGTTCTTGGTCACCAACAGTAGAAATTCACTGTGTAACATGAGGAGAGAATAAATAAGTTTATTCTAATGCTATTGAGTAGCTCAAAGGATTTATAGGATTGTTAAAGAACTAGGCTCAGGCAGGGATCAGGGAAGCAAGTGATGAACAAGATGCTACTGCATGACCAGCATTCTCAGTATTTAACCATTTGACAGCTGGGCACTTGCTACTGATTTGATCATTGAAAAGACTGGATACACATTGCAATGATGAACTTTGTTGCCCTTGCTTATTTCTTTCTAGGCTTATGGATTATTATTTTTTTTTTTTGCGGTATGCGGGCCTCTCACTGTTGTGGCCCCTCCCATTGCGGAGCACAGGCTCCGGACGCACAGGCTCAGTGGCCATGGCTCACGGGCCCAGCCGCTCCGCAGCACGTGGGATCTTCCCGGACCAGGGCATGAACCCACGTCCCCTGCATCGGCAGGCAGACTCTCAACCACTGCACCACCAGGGAAGCCTGGCTTTTGGATGTTTATTGCCTTTCAACAGTATACTTCTTTGATTCCAGTATCCATAAAAATATCTAAATATCCTTAAACGGGATGCCACACTCACTATTGAATGGGAGCATCTTGGCCACACTTATTGCACACGTCCACAGACCAGCTGTCAGAACATGAGAAAAGGGAACAGTTAATATCCTCTATATTCTGTATAGGAGACCTGAGACAGAGCTCACCTGTGTGGGATTCCTTCAAAATAGGTAGTGGGTTCACGTGCTAGAAATCCAAACTTATACTTATCCATTAAATTAGTCAAGTCACCTTTTTTAAACATTCAAACGTTCAGTCTTTTGTGAGTTATATTTTGTTTGAGGATTACTTTTTATTATCCTATACTGCTAGTGCATTCTAAATTGGTTATTTGTAAAATTTTTGATTTATACTTTCCCTTTAGATTTTGAAGATATTGTTCCATTATCACCTGTCATAAAGCATGATACTAGTTCTTTTATCACAGCTTTTGTATTCAAGGTGATTTGTTTTTTTCTTCCTAAAGTATTCTTTGTTTATCCTTGAAAATCAGTAATAGAATGAGAAAATGTTTTTGAAACAATATGATTAACATTATTTGTCCTAGAACATAGTGTACCCTTACAGTACTCAGATTTCATTTTCCCCTTAATTTGGGTAAATATTCTCCACTGGAGGTGTGTGAAATCTTTGTTGAGTAGCTTTGGGTTTTTTTCCTGGAATTTTGTAAAATATTCTATACCAGGGTTCAATATACCAAATTGGAAAATTATCTTATATGCATTGAGGATGTTTTCCATATTAATTTATTTTCAATCCCTACTGAAATATCAATGGTATTTTTTTACAGAAATAAAAAACTATCCTAAAATTCATATAGAACCACAAAGGACCCCAAATAGCCAAAACAAACTTGAGAAAGAACAAAGCTGGAGACATCACACTTTCTGATTTCAAAATATATTACCAAGCTACAGTAATCAAGACAGTATTTATTGGATTGACGTAAAATGGGCATATAGACTTATGGAACAGAGTAGTGAGAAATAAGCCAATGCATGATCGTCAACTGATTGTGAACAAATGTGCCAAGAATACACAATAGGGAAAGGATAGTCTCTTCAATAAAAGGTGTTGGGAAAATTGGATATTCACATGGAAAAGAATTAAATTGAACCCATAATATATAAAAATCAACTCAAAATATATTAAAGTCTTAAACATAAGACCTGATACTATAAAACTCCTAGAGCACTACATAGGGGAAGTCTTCATGACATTGGTCTTACCAGTACTTTCTTGGATATGACACCAGAAGCACAGGCAACAGAAGCAAAAGTAAACAAGTAAGACTACATCAAGCTAAAAAGTTTCTTCACAGCAAAGGGAAGAATCAACAGAGTGAAAAGGCAACCTATGGAATGGGAGAAAATACTTCCCCATTTCAATATACTTGAAAACTGCATATTGGACTAAGAATTACTATCCAAAATATATAAATAATTCTTATAACTCAATAACAACAACAAAACTCAAATAACTTGTTTAAAAAATTGGTAAAGGGGCTTCCCTGGTGGCGCAGTGGTTGAGAGTCTGCCTGCTGATGCAGGGGACACAAGGGTTCGTTCCCCAGTCTGGGAAGATCCCACATGCCGCAGAGCGGCTGGGCCCGTGAGCCATGGCCGCTGAGCCTGTGTGTCCGGAGCCTGTGCTTAGCAACGGGAGAGGCCACAACAGTGAGAGGCCTGCGTATCGCAAAAAAAAAAATTGGTAAAGGACTTGAATAGACCTTTCTCCAAAGAAGATGCACAAATGGCCAACAGGTATATGACAAGATGTTCAACATCATTAATCACCAGGGAAATATGCAAATCAAAACCACAATGAGATATCACCTCATTCCTGTCAAAATGGCTATCATCAAAAAAACCTAAAAGTAACCAATATTGGCAAAGATGTGGAGGAAATTAACCCTAGAACACTGCTGGTGGCAATGTAAGTTGGTGCAGCCACTGTGGAGAACAGTATGGATGTATGTCAAAAAACTAAAAATAGAACTACCATATGACCCAGCACTCCCACTCCTGGGTATTCATCCAAAGAAAATGGAAACACTAAGTTAAAAAGAAACATGCACCCCTATGTTCATTGTAACATTATGATAGCCAAGATATAGAAGCAACCTAAGAGTCCATCAAGAGATGAATGGCCAAAGAAGTTGTTATATATCAGCCATAACAAAGGATGGAATTTTGCCATTTGTAACAATATGGAGGGACTTCTAGGATATTAAACTAATGAAATAAGTCAACCAGAGATAGACAAACACTGTATGTTTTCACTTATATTGGAGTCTAAAATATAAAACAAACAAATGAATATAACAATACAGAAACAGACTCACAGATACAGAAAACATAATAGTGGCTACCACTGGGGAGAGGGGTTGGGGCAGGGACTAAATAGATTAAGGGAATGCAGAGGTACAAACAGTTAAGTATAAAGTAAATAAGTAACAAGGATATAATGTACAGCCAGGGAATATAGCCAATATTTTATAATAACTTTATATGGGGTCTAATCAATTAAAATATCAAATCATTATGTTGTACTCCCTAAACTAATATAATGTTAAACAAACAAACAAACAATAGGCCCAAAGTGAAGTCACTTGTGCTAAGCCCACATCAGCAAATCAAGACAATACCTAACTGCAGTTTCAGCCCCTCCCAGGAATGTTAAACCTGTGCCCCACAGGGTTTACAGAAAGAGATGACTAACTGAAATTCTTTTTTTTTAAATTGAAGTATAATTGATTTACAATATTGCATTAGTTTCAGGTGTACAATATAGTGATTTTGTTTTTTTGGCAGATTATATTCCATTATGGGTTATTACAAGATATTGGGTATAATTCCCTGTGCTATACACTAAACACTTGCTGCTTATCTATCTTATGTATAGTAGTTTGTATCTGTTAATTTCTTACTACTAATTTGTCCCTTCCTCCACCCTCTCCCTTTTGGGGGTGTATATGTGTATATCACATCTTCTTAAGCCAATTGTCTGTGATGGGCACACTTGTGTTGCTTCCAGGTCTTGGCTATTGTAAATAGTGCTGCTATGAACATTGACGTGCATGTACCTTTTCGAATTAGTGTCTGGATTTATACCCAGAAGTGGAATTTCTGGATCATATGGCAGTTCTATTTTTAGTTTTTTAAGGAACTGTTTTCCACAGTGGCTGTACCAATTTACATTCCCACCAACAGTGTAGGAAGGTTCCATTTTCTCATCTTCTCTAGCACTTATTGTTTTTAGACTTCTTGATTCTAACCAGTGTGAGGTGATACCTCATTGTGGTTTTGATTTGCATTTCTCTAATAATTAGTGATGCTGAGTTTTCATATGCTTGTTGGCCATCTGTATGTCTTCTTTAGAAAAATGTCTCTTTAGGTCTACTGCCCATTTTTAGATTTTTTGTTTGTTTGTTGGATATTGAGTTATATGAGCTGTTTGTGTATTTTGAATATTAAGCCCATGTTGGTTGTACCATTTGCAAATATTTTCTCCCATTCAGTAGATTGTCTTTTTGTTTTGTTGATGGTTTCCTTTGATGTGCAAAAGCTTTTAAGGTTGATTAGGTCCTTTTGTTTATTTTTGCTTTTATTTCTTTTGCCTTGGGAGACATCTAATATTGCTACAATTTATGTCAAGGAATGTTTTGCCTATGTTCTCTTCTAGGAGTTTTATGATGTCACATCCAGAAACTCTTAGGCTTGCCTAACAGCTTAGTAAAAACGCTATTCACTTGTAACTTGCCTTCACTAATCAATCTTGCCTTAACCATTTTTGCAAATTGCATACCCGCCAAGCTTCATGAAGCCTAGATAGTATATCACAAGTCTCCTTAACCCCTTGCCCCCCACCCCCCACCCCTCCCCCCTCTGACGTATAGGTCACTATAGTAACTGGGGCTTAAGTTTTTCAGGAACTTGGACTCAGCTCTTGTCTAGGTTGAACCGGTTGGGACCACTGACCCTAAAACTGGGCCTGTGCAAATGTCCAGTGAATGACATCTTGATGTCAGAGGGCCAAAACCCCACCTTCAGGTCATGCTGATGCCTCCATTTGCTGAACATAAGTCCCATGAAGAAGCATATAACTCAGATTCACCTGTGTAGAACACTGATTACCTCACCTTTTTCCTACCTCCAATCACCTTTCCCTTTCTCTGCTGCAAACCTCGGGCTTGCTGCACCTTGAAACCTGGTTTGGTAACAGTGTGACATTTAATCAGTCAATCTGAAATTTCCTGGCCAGAAGCAGTGAGGTTAATTTGCCATATAGACCCCTGCCTTCCCCCAAAAGAAGGTAACCTTGTCTGAAACAATCCTTTCTTTTGTTTATCCCTTCCTCGTCCCACCACCTTTTTCTTTAAAATCCTTCCATTTTGTCCAGCTCCTTGGAGCTCTGTTCTATTTGCTAAGTGGGATGCTATGGATTCGTGAGTTGTTCAATAAAGCCAATTAGATCTTCAGATTTACTCAGCTGAATTTTGTTTTTTAACACTCCTACATCCAGATACCACTCATGGTGGGAAATGCACATTGATGATGATTGTAAAAGAGAGAAAAATATCTGCCATAAAAAGCTTACTTTCTAAAGATCTAATTGATAAATATGTTGCCAGATTGGTTGGGTTAGAGTTCAAATTAAGAAACTGAAGGGGTAAAGACAGAAAAATGGGTAGGAGTTAGATGAAGGGCCTGGAATTCAGGTTGTAGCACTTTGAAATACTACCCTGACACTGAGGTGGAGAAATTAAGACCCTCTGAAGGTAATTGCCGTCTTGTAAAGGGGAAATGGTCAAGGAAATAATCATTAATTAAAGTGGGTCAAGTGGCATGTTACTTTTCTGCTGCTGTAAGAAATTACCATAAAATTAGTGGTTTAAAACAACACAGATTTATTATCTTTTAGTTGTGTAGGTCAGGAGTTTGACAAGAGTCTCAGGGCTAAAACCAAGGTGTTGGCAGGGCTGCATTCCTTTCTAGTGGCTCCAGGAGAGAGTCTATTTCCTTGTGTTTTCTAGCTTCTAGAGGCCACCTGGGACCAAGTGTTTCCCCCACAGGGCATTATCTGCTCCACACATTTGGGTTCTAGGGAATTTCCAAGCAGGTTCTGGTGGGTAGTCACCCTTCAGCATCATAGAAGACCCTGAGCAGTAAATAAAATGGAGACAAGCAGGCCTGATTCAGGCACTGTCAGTGTGTTCCTGTGTGGAGCTGATGGAAGCCTGCAGGATATCTGTTGCTCTAGCACCAGTTAGATGAATAGGTAGGGCAACAGGATTTGATTTTAAAGTGATTCTTAAAAGATGTGCAATACAGTCCAAATGCAACACCATTAAGATTCATTTGTACCCTTTGTTAGGTCCTAAGGTCTCACTCCAGGTGGTACCAGCAGCCATATTTACAAATACTTAATGAAAGAATATTAGTAAAAAAGCTGCAGTCTTCATTGCTGTGACTGGTCCTGAGGCTAACTGCTTTTAATCAAAATCTGCCTCTTCCTCCACTAATGCTGGATAGCCCTTACCTTCACATAGCTCTTGAGCCATTAAGTGTTCCTGCCCTTGTGTGGAGATCCAGACCCCCATCCCTAAGTGATGAGCTCTTAGTTGACGCGCCTTTGTTGTGCCAGGTTTCTTTATAGCCCTTTAACCATTATCTCTGGGCATAGATGCATCAAGAGTTATTCTGATAAAGACTCTGGATACCATATATACTCCCCCATTTTTAGCAGCAACTGTGGGTCCTAATGGAAATTGATTAGTCATTCAATTTAATAATTATTCTCTTTGCCTGTTGATTCAGTCAGGGATCCAGTTGATCCAGAGTCTGAGAACCAGGACAGGTAGAATATAAGGTTGCACGGACAAAGAGGAAAATTCAGAATTTGGGACACAGGAAGTGATGGTGAAAGGTCATAAGAAACAATAACACAGCCTTGGGGCGGGGTCTTGGTTCCCCCTCAAGGGATACACATAACAATATCTTTGAGCTGTTTTGCACATACTGAAATCCCCACCAGGTGGGAGAAGTTAACTACTCTTCCCACAAGCACAAAGACCCTAGATGGTTGGAACCAGAAGATTGATGATGCTGACTCCTGATTGCCTCACCACCAACCAATCAGAAGAATGTCCACGAGCTGACCATGCCCTGCTCCTTGAATACTATAAAATGCCTCACTACCCCCTCCAGGGCAGAGCACATGGTTTTGAGGGCATTAGCTTGCTGTGGTCCCCTTTGCCTGGCAAAGCAATAAAGTTATTCTTTTCTGCTTCACCTAAAACTCTGTCTCTGAGATTTAACTCCAGTGTCAGGGTACAGAGGCTGGATTTGGCTTCAGTTCCAATCCAACTTCTTCCCCTTGGCTTTGGACCATAAATTCTAGCTGCTTGGAACTCAGTACTATATATATCGCTGGTTGGTGAAGAATATACAACCAACAATGGAGCAGAGGGCTCAACCCTGCTGAGGATTGTTTTTAAATTGTCACTTCAGCTGAGCTTTTAACAAAGTATTCATTGTTCTATCAAGCAGGAGTAAGATAAATAGACCTCAGGGCAGGCACCAAATGTTATAACTCCTTTGTTTTAAAATGAGTCCCTTAATCTGAGGCAATATGGTGGAAAATACAATGATAATAAATCAGATATTCTGTAAACACTCAGATGAGGATACTGGTGGGGGCATTAGGGGAAGAAAAGACAAACCATAATTAGATTGATTTCTACTGTGAATAAATAGCCACCCCCATACAGAGTGAAGTGTTCTGAAATAATCTACATGCCATAATGTGACTCTGGACTTCTTCAGGAGTTCATCTTTCTGAGGGCTCACAATCAGTCTTTGCTACTAGCAGACTGGACTTCAGTAGTGGCAGGTGAGAAGGAGCACAGTTGTTGGGTCCATAAGTTGATTCTTATTCCTATGCCTTCTCCATCTTTTGGCTATTGCATCAGCTCTGGGATGACTGAAGAGAAAGGCTGGCTGTATTCCTGTCCATCTCATTGTTCAGTAATGTTTTTGTGTGTGATGGTTGCTCTCTGATGAGTGATAACATGGTAAAAAAATATCTGTATGCTCTGTGTCCACTCCCATGCATCCATCCTCATGTCTCTTCCCAAGATTTCCTTGTGACCTGTCTTCATGGAAATGTGGGCCACCTTTTCAGGTAATCAATTTGTGCCTTCTGGGTAGGTTGAGGTCCAATCCCAAATGTACCTTTTCTTCTACAAAATGGATGCCTTCTGTGACTACTTTTATGATTTTATGGTTCATGTTGGAAAGCTCTAATCATGTAGTTTGTGGTATCTTGTAGATCAGATGCTTAGTAACATTCCAGGAAATGTCTTGCATATGGAAAGTAATTAAGGTCATGTTCCAGAATCTCAGGAGTCTGTCCTATGACTCAGAGGTTTATTTCCAAGTACAATATATGCAGTCACCAATATCAAAAGAGGCCCCCAAAGTGCAACAATACTTTATTAATTGTAGGGGATGCAAGTTGAAGCAATTTGTCCTTTCCTTTGTGTGTATGCCCTGGCATTCTCCAGATCACTGAACACCTACAACCTCCACAGATGTGGCATTACTCTGAATTGTCAGGGAGTTTATCTCCAACCTTCTGGAACATATGTATCTCATTGTCTGTTCTTTAAGAACCCTTCTAACTTGAGAAACAGGATGGCATTTTGAATTTTCTGTTATTAATATCACTTTAGGCCCCATATCTAACAGGCTTCAACAAATCCTGAGTATTCTCCTTTCTCCAGTGCACGATTGTGGAAGAAAATGGATTTAGGTCTCTTGGAGAAATGATCACAATTTTATTTGTTGTATATATGTATACACATTGTATGTACAATATATACATCAGCCAAGGGGACCAGGTCTCTCTTTCAATCATTAGTTTTTGGTGAATGACTGACATCAGAAACTGAGTGATGAACTCTCATTTTTCAATGGGGCAGCTAATATCTGCCTTCTGCTCACCAACTTTCCACTTCTAAGTCCAGGATTTGAGCCACAGCTTAGGCATATGTCCAATGAGCTCATCATAGGGGCAAACTAGGAATGTATTACACCTTGTGGTAATTATATTCTGTGATATTATAAAACATAAATATTTGGTGTTTGTACCTGGTTCCTAGCAAACAGCTCCTAAAACCTCTGGGAATTGCTGAAGTGACAAGAATATCTTTGTATGTTAGGAAGATGACTGGGGCTCCCTAGGTAGTTCAGGTTGGGGGCTGGATACCAGAAAGACTGAGGAGTGATTAGAAAGTTGGAACTTTCACTCCCACCCCCTGACCTGTGGTGAGGGGAGAGGCTAGAGATTGAGTCAGTCACCAATGGCCAATAATTTAATCAATTATGCCTACCTAATGAAACTTCCATAAAAAGCCCTAAAGAAAGGGACTCAGGGTGCTTCTGGGTTGGTAATCACAGTGAGGTACAGGGAGGGGGTGCACCCAGAGAGGGCTGGAATGTGTGTACACGCCCCATACTTTCCCTGTGCATCTCTTCCATTTGGCTGCTCCCGAGTTATGTCCTTTATAATGAATCAGTAAGAGCAAGTAAGTGCTTTTCTTGGTTCTGTGAGACATTCTAGAAAATTATTGAGCCTGACAGGTTCTGGAGGAGGGTGGGTACCTTGGGTACCCAGTACTTGTGACTGATGTTTAAGTAAGGACAGTCCTGTGGGTCTGAACCTTAAAACTGTGGAGTCTGAAGCTAACTCTCTGGGTAGTTAGTGTCAGAATTCAGTTTAGGACACCAAGTCGGTGTCCAGAGAGTTAGAAAATTTGTTGTTGGTGTGGGAAAATGCCTACATACAGGACTGTTGTGGATAAAAATAGCTCATATTCACACTGTCTTTGAAGGTAAGGAACTGCCATGTGACTCCAGCCCTTGCAGAATTCCATGATTCCTCTTGATACTGGGGAGCATATTCTGTGGTGATATTTCCCTCAGTCAACCTGGTTTATGAAGGGAAGTCACAAAAAAGGATAGCTTCCTAAAGATACTGGGGCTCCTTTCATTAGTGTATTCCATGTAGCATTAGTTAAGGAATTGTCCTATTAGATTTTTTCTGGGAAACATACATGGTGAGTGTCTCTGATCTCATGTGATAATCAGTGCTAATTTCCACTTACTGGAGCCTCCAGTTTTTGTCAATAACAGGCTAATGAAGTTCCAGTATAAACCCATAATTTATTGCAGGCCATGTCTTAGGAAGCCATGTAACCCTTGTACTGGTCTACTTGTACTGCTCTAACAGACTGGGTGGCTTAAACAGCAGAAGCTTTATTCCCCTCACACTTCTGGGGGCTGTAAGTCCAAGCTCAAGGAGTTGGAAGGGGCTGGGTTCTGATGAGAGCTCACTTACTGGCTTGTGGAAGTGAGAAGCTGCCTTCTCACTGGGCCCTCTTATGGCTTTCCTCTGTGTGTGTATAGAAGAGAGAGGGTGAGGGTTAGGTGCGGAGAGAGGGAGAGAGGAAGAGCAAGAGAGAGATAGAGAAATAGAGACAGAGAGAGGGAAAAAGAGAGCTCTGGTGTCTCATTTCTCTTCTTAAAATGACAGGACATCTATTGGGTTAGGGCCCCACATTTATGACCTCATTGAACCTTAATTGCCTCCCTAAAGGGAGGCAATCTCCAAACAGCATCACATCGGGAGTTAGGGCTTCAATAGATGAATTTTGGGAGACAAAATTCAATCCATAAAAACCTCAAATAGGGACTAGATCTAGATGTCCTTCTCAGAACTTTGAATTGTAAGTCAGGGGTGAGTGCCTTCATGTCAATAAATTCTCCTCCACGTAGCTCTTTGTACCAAAACCAATACTCACTCCCTGTCCAACACACAAAATATTCACTCTTGCCTTCCTCCTCTCCCTGCCAGTAAGTATACAGCGATGAACAGAGATAGAATAAGTAGAAAATAATACTGAATAATCAGAGGAACAACATCTACCCCCCAAATCAATAAAACAACAAAATCTTATAAAATGATGTATATATTGTGAGTGGCTTCAAGATGATCAATCGTTCTGAGCTGCCATAAAGCACGGTACCAAAGAAGACTAAGTCCTAGAAAATATGAATGGAAAATGAACATGAATGGAATCAAAGTGGAAATGAAGACCCAAAGGATGCAACATTTGAATTTATTAGTCCTTTACTCTTTTTAACTTAAAAAATCAAAATACTGGCTTATTGCAACAAATTGATCAATATGAAGAACAGTTAATTAAGACAGTGAATAATTTCACCTCATTTGCCCATCCATCTACTCCTTTGAATGATTATATTAACATGTTGATGTAATATTACCTTTCACTAATTCCATGATATATTTGTATGTAAACATATATATTTAGATATATTTGTGTATATTTATTCACATTCCCCCTCACTTTTTAACAAAATAGAATCAATGCACAATAACTTACATTTTAAATATTTTACTTAGAGTTCTTGCTTTTAAAATAGTTTCATGATATTTCATATTTTGGAATACGATGTACTGGATTACTTTTGGGTTGTTATTTTTTTAATAACCATATCTCCAGTGAACTCCTTTGTTTAAACAATTTGCTTTATTTAAAAAAATGTACTACACATACTTGGTTATGGTAAATTGTATATTATAACTTCATGATAATTTAAGGTAATTGAAATTAAACCTATAATATATGACATCATCTATCTACAAAAACAATAACCAACAATTCCATGCTAAGACACAGTTCATAGCCATGGGAAAATACTTCCCTAAGTGAAATCAAAATGAGAAAGGCATTGTTGAACTTTAGTCAAGGAATTTAGGTATAAACTTCAGAAGACATTACTGAAATGCAATTGATATACAAAGAAGACAATCTAATCTGGGTTATTGGAACATTTTGAAAGAGAATATGTTAAGTGAAGGTAGTTCTGTATGGAGTCCACAAAAAAAGATAATAAAAGAGCAAGAATACATCAGAGTGATTTCAGGACCGTCCAGGGAGAGGGACATGTATCTGATGGCTGCCTCAGGCAATCACAGCCTGATGGCCCTGACCATTATAATCATCTTCCTAATTGCCCTGCTCACCAGCAATATTCTGATGATACCTGCTCTCCATAAAGGCTTTATTACTGTGATCAGGATGTACTGACCAGCTGACAAGAATATTCTTGACCTTTGAAAGATCTATTTCACTTGAATGAATACATCAGCAATCTGTTTTATAGGTTATTCTTTCACGAGCTTGATTAAATTGAGCTTGTCACTGAGGCTGATACATTGTGGAGGTCCTGAAAAAATCAGTTTTCTCTTTGATTTGGACCTGAACATAGACTCTCTTCACAGTGCTTCCAGCTTTGGGAGTCTTCACTTTTGTAGCCAGACAGCGATCTACTTAGGCTTCTCTCTTCTCTTAAATGTAATAGTCTCTAGACTAAAATTATGTCTTACTCTAACGTTCATCATGGGAAATAAAAAATTTGGGGGTAAATGGATAATTCATGCATTCATCAAGAAAAAAAATTATTGAGCTTCTACAATAAGTCTGACACTATATTAGGCATTGAAGTATGGTAGAAAAAAAGAAACAAGAGTTACTCTTTTGTCATTGGGTTTTGAAACATGATCAAAGTTCCAGACTGAAGCTTTGTTATTAAATTTGAAACTGTTGATTGATTGATTCTGTTGGTTAAATGAAACATCGAATAAGGACCTAGCATGGTCCCTGGCAGATAATGAGTGCTCAATATTGGTTAATTTTCTTCCTTCTCATCTTTACATTTCTTCTTATTTTGCAAAGATTAAATATTGAGGTTTTTTGTATAATTTTTTGAAATTCAGTCATTTGTTTACCTGAAAGAGAATAGTATAATATATTGCATGTCTATTGGGTAATTTTTAAGAAAAAATATTGAATACACTAGTATATTTTGGTTAATATTTTAATTATCTGTGGATTTTCTCTCACCTCAACTGAGGTAAAATTGACATATAACAAACTGCATATAATACCGTCTTATTTAACTTACCTTCACCTAAATATGTAATTATCATTTTTTTCATATATTTTTGTGAAACTGTATGAAGGCTGATGTCTACTAAAATGTTAATCCTTTACTTCAGAATTCTATGCTTAATTTGCTAATTATTCTAAATAAGTCAGGAGATCTAAGAAATAAACCAAGAACATTTGTCACTAAAGCATTTGGAAATTATTTTCGATATTAGTACTATTTTATACTTCAGTAGTTTATTAGCAACTTACAGAAAAAATCACAAAGCTCAAGGGTGTATAGGAAATAATCTTCGTAAAAATTAGGCCTAAGATGTCAGTTCAGTTGCTGATTGAGAATATACAGCAAAGAATAACAGAAAATTGAGAGTTAATATAGCATTAAAGATGTGTCAATTTGGGGCTTCCCTGGCGGTGCAGTGGTTGAGAGTCTGCCTGCCGATGCAGGGGACACGGGTTCGTGCCCCGGTCCGGGAAGATCCCACATGTCGCGGAGCGGCTGGGCCCGTGAGCCATGGCCGCTGAGCCAGCGCGTCCAGAGCCTGTGCTCCGCAACAGGAGAGGCCAAAACAGTGAGAGGCCCGCGTACCGCAAAAAAAAAAAAGATGTGTCAATTTATGAGACAAAATTAATTTCTCTCTGTTTGTCTGTCTCTCTCTGGTTAGTATCATCTTAACTGAGGTGAAATTGACATACGACAAACTGCAAATAAAGTGTAAACTTTGATAAGTCTCGGCATATGTGTACACACCTATGAGAGAATCACCACAATCAAGATAAATATATCCTTCACTCCCAAAAGTTTCCTGGGGCACCTTTGAAACCTTTCTCATTCCCTTCACTGCAACCACCTCTATCTCCAGGCAACCACTGACCTGCTTTATGTCACTATACATTAGCTTGCATATTATAGAATTTAATATAAATGAAATAATGTATTATGTAATATTTTCCCTGGTTTCTTTCACTCAGCATAATTGTTTTGAGCTGTATCTTTGTTGTTGGGTGTACCAATAATTTATTATTTTTATGGCTAAGTAATATTCCATTCCATACCATGATTCCTTTACCATTCACATATTCATGGATATTGGGTTGTTTTTAGTTTGGGGCTATTGCAAATAAAAATGCTATGAATATTCAGAAAAAAATCTGTGTGAATATATGCCTTTTTTTTCTATTGGGTAATACCCTGTAGTGAAATGGCTGGGTCATATGATGTATATCTGGTTAACTTTTTTTTTTTTAACATCTTTATTGTAGTATAATTGCTTTACAGTTAACTTTCAAGAAGCAACCAAACTTTTTTCTAAAGAGGATATACCATTTTACATTCTCATTTGCCATCCATGTGGGTTTCAATCTTATAAAGCCAATATTTGATATGCTTGACTTTTTAAATTTTAGACTTTGTGGATTTAATTTTCACTTCCCTAATGACTAATGATGTTGATCATCTTTTCATATGCTTACATGCTATCCATATACTATTACTGGTGAAATGTCTGTTCAAAGTTTTTGGCTATTTTCTTACCTTTTTGGGTTTTTTTTGGAAGGGTGTTCATATTCTTGTGATTGAAGTTGCTTGTTCTAGATACAAATCTTTTGATAGACAAATGATTATTAGATATGTTCTCAAGGTTCTGGCTTGTGTTTTTCTTTTTTATTAACATCTTTATTGGAGTATAATTGCTTTACAATGGTGTGTTAGTTTCTGCTTTATAACAAAGTGAATCAGTTATACATACACATATGTTCCCATATCTCTTCCCTCTTGCGTCTCCCTCCCTCCCACCCTCCCTATCCCACCCCACTAGGTGGTCACAAAGCACCGAGCTGATCTCCCTGTGCTATGCAGCTGCCCCCCACTAGCTATCTATTTTACGTTTGGTAGTGTATATATGTCCATGCCACTCTCTCACTTTGTCACAGCTTACCCTTCCCCCTCCACATGTCCTCAAGTCCATTCTCTAGCAGGTCTGTGTCTTTATTCCCGTCTTATCCCTAGGTTCTTCATGACTTTTTTTTTCCTTAGATTTTATTGAGGAATAATTGCCACACAGTAAACTATACATATTTAAAGTGTCCAATTTGGAAAGATTTGAAGCTTGTCTTTTCATTCTTTTAACAATGTCTTTCAAAGAGCTTAATGCTTAACTTTGAAAAAGTCAAATTTATCAATTTTTTTAAACGAATGCACTTTTTATATTGCAGCTAAGAAATTTTGACAAATCAAGGGATCCTGAGCATTTCCCCTTTGTTTCCTTTAAGAAGTCATAATTCTGGGTTTTACATTTAGAACTGAATATATTTTGACTTAATTTTTTAAATGCGGTATAAAGTCATGGTCAAGCTTTATATTTTCTTTTTCATATAGCTATCCAATTTTTCTAGCACCATTTTAAATCAGTTGTCCATATATGTGTGGGTTTAATAAGATAAAAATATCTTATTTTGTATATTTACAGAATACACCACTGTCTTAATTATTGGTTTATAGTAATCCTTGAAATGAGGTAGTTTCAGTCTTCCAACTTTGTTATTCTTTTAAAGAGCTGTTTTGGCTATTCTAGGTTCTTTGTATTTCCATACAATTTTAGAAAGAGATTGTCAATTGCTACCAAAAGTCTACTGAGATTTTCACAGGATTGTGTTGAGTTTATTGATCAACCTGGGAAGAGTTGACCACAGTATATCTATACATTTAGTTAATTTTTAAATTTATCTCAGCAATTGTTTTTAGTTTTCAGTTTATAAAACTTTCATATACTTTTGTAAAATGTATAACTTTGTAAAATGTACAACTGCACATTTTATATACTTAAATCCTTTTGTTAATATCATTGTTTTTAAATTTCAATCTCCATTTGTCACAATTAATACATGGAAATATAATTAAATTTTAAGTTTGTCTATTACAAATTTGCTAAACTCATTTATGAATTCTAGGACCATTTTTGCAGATTCCATAGTGTTTTTTTTTTAATTGATGATCATGAATCTTTGAACAAAGGCAATTTTGTTTTCTTTCTGATCTGGGTTCATTTTATTATTTTCTATTGTTTTTTCCCCTTTTTCCATGGCTAGAACTTCCAGTATAATGTTGAATAATAGTGCTGAGAGCAGGCATCTTAAACTTGACCCTGATCCTGATGTCAGGGTCTTTCATTATTAATATGATATTAAATGTAGGTTTTTTCAACATGCCTTTTATAAAGCTGAGAATATTCAGTTCTATTTCTCATTTGCTAAGTGTGTTTAATAGGAATGGATGTTGAATTTTGTGAAATGCTTTTTCTGCCTATTGAGATGATGATTTATTGTTGTTGTTCTTGAATCTGTTAAATGGTGCTACATTGTTTTTCAAATGTTAAATCAATGTTGATAATCCCCCTCTTGGTCATGATGTATTGCCCTTTGAATTGGTTTGTTAAAATTTTTTAAAATATGTTTATAAGGGATATTGGGCTATAGTTTTCTTTTTTTGTAATGTCTGTATGGTTTTGCTATTAGTTTAATAATAGCCTCATAAAATCATCTGAGGAGTGTTTTCTTCAATTTTTCTGTAAGAGTTTATGAAAATTTGGTATTATTTCTTCCATAAATATGGATAAATTTTGCCATCAAATCTATCCATGCCAGAAGTTTTTATTTATTTATTTTTTGGTAAACTTCAAATTTACTTCCTTTAATAGCATAGAATTATTTAGATTATCTATTTTAGGAGGTTTTTTTAATAGTTTATTCTTTCAAAAAGATTATCTATATAATCTAAGTTGAATATATTATCATAAAGTTATTAATATTCCTTTATTATTATTTTAATATTTGTAGAATCTGTAGTAATGTTACTGCTCTCATTTCTGATATTGGTAATTTGTTTCTTCTCTTATTCTTGAGCAGTTTGTCTAGAGCTTGTGATTTTTAAAAATTTCTTGGAAATATGGCTTTTTATTTCATTGCTTTACATATTATTTTTGGCTTTCTATTTCATTAATAACTGCCTTCATAATTATTATTTCCCATCTTCTGCTAACTATGGGTTTTGTTTGCTCCTTATTTTCTAGTTTTCTGTGTTGGAAGCTGAGCTTTTTAAATTGAGACATTTTCTCTTCTAAAATCAGCTTGTAATACTAACACTTTCCCTCTAAATACTACTTTGGCTTCATCTCACCAAATTTGCTAGTGTGTGTTTAATTTTGTTCAGTGCAGTTTCTAATTTCTCTTTTGTTTGTTCTTCGAAACATAGGCTACTTAATTTCCAAATATTTAGGATTTTCCAGATATAGTTCTCTTATTGATTTTTTTTCTAATTTAATTCCACTGTCATGAGAAAAATTTATTAATTTAATCCTGGTAAATATATTAAGGCATGTTTTATAGTCCAGAATATGGTTGATCTTGGTAAATGTTCTATGTGCATTTGAAAACAATATGTATTCTGCCATGGTGTGAAATGTTTTATAAATGTTAATTGTCATTTGGGTTATAGCATTTTTCAAGTTTTCTATATTCTTATGGATATGTTCTCTACCTGTCCTATCAATTATTGAGAGAGAGGTGTTGAAATATCCAACTAAAGTTTTTGGATTTGTCTGTTTCTTCTTGCCGTTCTATAAATTTTCCCTTCTCATATTTTGAAGCTCTGTAATCAGAGGTAGAACTTAAGATTGTGATGTCTTCTTGAAAAATCAACACTTTATGATCAATGTAGTGATTCTGTTTATATCTGATAATATTTGTTGCTCTGAAATCTACTTTTTCTGGTCATACATACCTCCTTTTTTTTTTTTTTTTGCTGTATGCAGGCCTCTCATTGTTGTGGCCACTCCCATTGTGGAGCACAGGCTCCGGATGTGCAGGCTCAGCGGCCATGGCTCACGGGCCTAGCTGCTCCACGGCACGTGGGATCTTCCCGGACTGGGGCACAAACCTGTGTCCCCTGCATCGGCAGGTGGACTCTCAACCACTGCGCCACCAGGGAAGCCCTTTTTTTCTTTTTTTTTTTAATTTAGTTTGGCTGCGTTGGGTCTTTGTTGCTGTGTGCAGGCTTTCTCTAGCTGCAGTGAGCGGGGGCTACTCTTCATTGTGGTGCACAGGCTTTTCATTGTGGTGGCTTCTCTTGTTGCAGAGCACGGGCTCTAGGTGCACAGGCTTCAGTAGTTGTGGCTCATGAATTCTAGAGCGCAGGCTCAGTAGTTGTGGTGCACAGGCTTAGTTGCTCCTCGGCATGTAGGATCTTCCCGGACCAGGGCTCGAACCCGTGTCCCCTGCATTGGCAGGCGGATTCTTTTTTTTTTTTTTTTTGCGGTACACGGGCCTCTCACTGTTGTGGCCTCTCCAGTTGCAGAGCACAGGCTCTGGACACGCAGGCTCAATGGCCATGGCTCACGGGCCCAGCTGCTCCGCGGCATGTGGGATCTTCCCAGACCGGGGCATGAACCCGTGTCCCCTGCATCGGCAGGCGGACTCTCAACCACTGCGCCACCAGGGAAGCCCTGGCAGGTGAATTCTTAACCACTGCACCACCAGGGAAGTCCCTTCATGCTCTTTTCTGAGTTTAGATCAGCTTCCAACATTTTACCCTTTGGGTGTCCAAAGTTGTGAAATATCTCCAAGAGTTTCTTCAACGTGAAACTTTTTGTGGATGTCACTTCCTCAAGGAAGACTTTGTCCCTCCTTTCACACCACTTTCCTTGTCTATGCTGTAACTTTGCCTTCACTGAGGTCCTCTAGAGTCTGTGCAACAGCAGCAGAGACCATGTTCCCACTGTCAGTTATTTCTTTTAAAATTCTTTTATATTTAACTTGCATTTCACTTGCAGCATTATCACTTTTCCTTTCTTTGCTTCCCTTTAGCTTTGTTGGCCAATTTCCTTTTTTGATAATCCATTTTTATAATACCACGTGGGTATATCACTGAGAGACGCATTTGCTCTGTGTGAGAACTGAATAATGGACATGCCGTGACCAATCTCAGACCTGCTTTAGAAAAAGTGGGGTCACCAATTCCAATGCACATTTGTTGTTCACACAGGGATTTGTGGGCTGAAGAAGCAGCAGTGAAATTTGCCTCTTATGCGATTACTGGCAGCTAATGCGCCATTGCAACTGAAATTTCAGCCATGTCGTTGGGCGCTGGTGTTATTTGACTAAACTGTGTAACTGAAATCTGCATACAAAGCAAAGACTGCCTGGTTCCTGCTTCAGACCAACAAAATTAGAATCTCTGAGATGGGACTCAGGCCATGATATTATTTTAAAGTCTCTCCCAGGTGATATTTACATACAACCAGATTTGAAACCACTGCTCTGGAACAGTGCTTCTCAAAATTTAGTGTTTATTAAAATCATTTGGAGGTTTTGTTAAGACAGATTTTGGGGCTCAATCCCAGAAATTCTTATTCAGAGATCTGATAAATTGTAAAGTTTCCTGTTCTAATTACCTGACAAATGACCTAGAATTTAAATTTTTCACAAGTTAGTAGGTGATGCTGATGATGCTGGTCGTGGGCCGCAATTGGAGCGATTATCTCAAGGTAAAGACTATGTGTCATCTGAAAACAAAGCCTGTAACAGAGGCATCTATTTTGTTATGATGTAGAGAGACATAAGGGGATGTATTTGGCACGTGAAGGAAAACAGGGCTGAGAGAATTACTGTGAACTTGAGATAGAAATCTGGCAATTTAGGGACCCTCAGAATCAAACCATGCTTAAGTTCCTTCCCTAGACTTTTTAGTTATATAAACCAATAAATCCTCATGAATTTAAAGCAATTATCAGTTAGATCTTGATATTTTCAACACCAAAAATTCAATCTCATAAAAGGCTTGATTCACTGTTTTGTAAAATTTCCCCTCATTTTACTAGTTTTGTGTTATTTTTCATTACATATTTAAGAAATCTTTTAAGTATAAAAGATCTTTGGGTTTTTCAGGTGAGGTTCAAGTAGGGAGTGAGATCCATCAGTTCTTCAGTATGGTAAAGCTGTCTCTCAAGACAGGCTGTTATGTCTTTAAGGGTGATTTTCAAAATCAGGACTGAAAACATGTCCATAAATTTGCTCAGTGATGTCACTTGATTGATTGATTTTTGAATGGAGGCTGTATTTTGGGTTTTTTTTTTTGTCTATGAAGTTGATATCAACACTTTCATTAATGAAAAATTATAATGAATATTTTAATCTAATGTATTGCAATAACCTAACAGTTGACTTAAAAAATGATGGAAAAGTCCAATTATTTGCCCTTTTCCTTTCACCTAATTATGTATCCGATACATTTAATGAAAACTATCCATTAAGTGAATCTTCTAATTAAACACATATATTAAATTGATACACAGTATTCTTTCCATCACCCACTGTTTCGGTTTGGTGGGCTGCTACAACAATGTATCTGAGACTGAGTGTGACTTAAACAACAAAAATATATTTTCTCACAGATTTGGAGGCTAGAAGTCTGAGATCAAGGTGTGGGCAAGGTTGGTTTCTCCTGAGGCCTCTCTCCTTGGCTTACATACAGCCATCTTCTCCCTGTGTCTTCACATGGTCTTCCCTCCCTGTGTGTCTGTGTCCTAACCTCCTTTTTATAAAGACATGTTATATTTGATTAGCGCCTGCCCTAATGATGTAATTTAATTTAATTACCTTTTAAAGACCCAATCTACAAAAAAAGTTACATTCTAAGGTACTAGGGGTTAGAATCTCAATATACAAATCTTGGGGGCACACACTTCTGTCCATAACACCCAGGTAACTTTAATCTCCTGATCTACCATTTTAAGTTCTATTTTTATAACTCCTTCCCTTCCTCCCTCCTTCCTTCCTTCTTTTCTTCCTTTCATTGTACTGTAAATTGTCTTCAGTTTCTATGCTTCCTTCTTAAAATGTGGAAGCAGAGGTGGGGTGATCATCTGATGCTCACCAGTGATGGTTGTGCTATGCAAACTACAGAAACATTTACTTCTTCACAAATGACTCTGTGCTTGGTGAGGTCTCAGTAAAGATTAAAAATTTATGGTAGCAAGGAATCAACCTCCAAAAGCCATTTTCTTTTTTCTAAGAGGAATGAAAAACTACCTGCTCATAAAATAAAGGTGCATTTATAGCAAACCTTACTACAAAGTTTCCAAAGGTGATGTGGGAATGTGTGCTTTGACCTTGGCTGAATGTGAAACTTGTGAGTAATAGAGCAAGCTGTGCTTGTGGTGGACATAAAGTAACTTATTTCTGTACTTGGAAAACAAGCATTTCCTGTGCTTGGGCTTTATTCCACCTTTAAAATACAGTTCTTAAAAATATTTCTGTATTATACTGCTAACTGATAAGTTGGAAAAAGTTTGCAAAAAGTAAACCAAGTTATAATTTATTTTGATTAACAGATATTTCCCTTAAAACATTACTGACTTTAAGTTTACTAGATAGTACAGCAGCCATATCTTTTGTTAAAATCTCCCCCATTTCAGTGTTTTGAGCTATATTCAACTAAGTAATGCAACAGAATCTTTTAAGAAAAGACAGGCAGCCCCTACTCTGATGAACATAGAGGATATCTTACTCTTCCATAAATTAATTCTCATATTAAGTGATTTTTCCATATACTTTAGGCTGTAAGTGTTTGGTCAGTTCCCAGCTGAGTTGATATAAGAGATTATGCTATTCAGATGTAAAAATCTATATAGAGATGGTAGCTAGGAATATAACTAATCTTATAGAGCATTTATTTACAAATACACTGAGAGCTAGTGCTTGAAAATCTTTGTGTGAGGGGAATAAAAGATTATAAAACTAAATTCTAGCAACTTAGAAGTAAATCATTAAAGAATAGTAGTTGCATATTTGGAAAAAGAAACTATTTTATTTTATTTTTAAATCTAATATCTTGAAAGGTAATTTTATTTTTTCTTTTCTTTTTTTTTAAACTGAAATATGGTTGCCATACACTATTATATTAGTTTCAGGTGTATTACATGGTGATTTGACCTTTGCATACATTATGAAACAATTCTAGTAACCATCTGTCCCCATACAAAGTTATTAAAATATTATTGACCATATTACTTATGTTGTATGTTACATCACTTGTGGCTTATTTATTTTAAAACTGTAGGTTTGCCCCCCTTTACCTATTTCATCCTGACCCCAGCCCCCTTTCCTCTGGCAACTACCATTTTGTTCTCTGTATCTATGAATCTGTTTTCTTTTTGTTTGGTCTGTTTGTTCTGCTTTCAGATTCCACATGAGTGAGATCATAGGGTATTTATGTTTCTCTGTCTGACTTATTTCACTTAACAAAACACCCTCTAGGTCCATCCATGTTGATGTAAATGGCAAGATTTCTTTTTATATGGTTGAATAATATTCTATCATATATACACCACATCTTTATCCATTCATCTGTTGATAGACATTTAGGTTGCTTCCATACATTGGCTATTGTAATAATTTTGCAGTGAACACAGGGTACATATATCTTTTCAAATTCATATTTTTATTTTCTTCATATAAATACCTAGAAGTGAAATTGCCAGATCACATGGTAGTTCTATTTTTAATGTTTTGAAGAACCTCTGTACTGTTCTCCATAGTGGTTGTACTAATTTACTTTCCCACCAACAGTGCAGGAGGGTTCCCTTTTCTCCACACCCTCTCCAACATTTGTTATTTGCTGTCTTTTGATTATAGCCAGTCTGACACATGTGAGGTAGTATCTCATTGTGGTGTTGATTTGCCATTTCATTTTAACAATGAGACCCAGAGAGAAGAAGTGACCTATTTAAGGATAAATGGCCAGTTCACGGCAAAACCAGGATGGAAGTTTTGTCTTTATGTACTACAGCAGTGCTCTTTGCACACATAAATAATCAAATATCTAATTAACATAAAATACTCACAAGTGGTAAATATGACAGATCGCATATGTATTAGGTGTTTGGCCTGCCTACAGAGTTGTCATTGAATCTGTGTCAATGTCAAGGAATCTGAGCCTTGGTGACATTTAGGTTGTTCCAGGTCACCAAGTGGAAAGGGACTTTGAAGGGTTTTGGACACTGTCTCTGTGCTGTTTACAATGCAGTATTGTTTTTGTTTTTGTGGGGGTTTTTGTGTTTGTTGTTTTTAACCCTGTTGTTTATTTATTATATATATAGTAGTTTGTATCTGCTAATCCCAAACCCCTAATTTATCCCTCTCTCACCCCCTTTCCCCTTTGGTAACCATAAATTTGTTTTCTATGTCTACAATGCAGTATTGTTTTTAATCTCTGAGATAAAAGAAATACTGACCACTGAGTTTACATTCTAAACAGACTATTGGACAATCAGGATAAGCTGGATTTATTCAAGGTCTACAACCACAACTTGTTCAGGTAAATCAATCCTTAGCTGTGGACCACCGTGCAAGCTCTGTGACCAGGATCCTAGGGACCATGTCAGGCCACTGGACTACTTGCTCAATTGCTTTAGATGAACTTTTGTTCTGTGTTTCCCTACCAATAAAATATCGGATTAGGGGAAAAATAGAGTTCAAATTCAGTAGCTATTTCTAAAATGTGGTCCCTCATAAAAGCTGCAAACAATTCAGAATAGCTATACTTCTTGGGTCAAATATCTGATTGCCCCTCACTATAGTCCAACTATGTCTACAGTGTTGTATTTACTTCATATCTTTATATGTTTACTAAAGTTACAACTGGGAGTTAAACAGATTGGACTGTACTGTTCCCAGTTATCACCTAGAGGTGGTAAAGTGGTACCAACCAGAGGCTGGTACAAGGCAGAGACCAGTGAATCTGAATGAGAAGGCTTGGGTTCTCTTAGGCTCTGGGTCTACCACTCAGTAGCCATATGAACTTGTGTTAATCCATTTTTAACCTTTTAAATTTTGTTTGTATGTAAAACAGGGACAATAATTTTGTCTGCCTCTCAACTCTGCAAAAATAAATTTAAAAAATAAATGGAATGAGGTACTTTATAAAATGCTTTTAAATGGAAGGTGTTATTATTAAATAGTATATTTTACTAATGGGCCTATAGTCCATTATGACTGAATTTAGACATTTGAAGCAGGAACTTACCAAATAGTATGTCATTTAGTAAGCACAGTTTTTTTTGTTTTTTTTAACATCCTTATTGGAGTATAATTGCTTTACAATGGTGTGTTAGTTTCTGCTTTATAACAAAGTGAATCCCTCCTTCTCACCTTCCCTATCCCACCCCTCTAGGGTAGATCTAGCTGATCTCCCTGTGCTATGCGGCTACTTCCCACTAGCTATCTATTTTACGTTTGGTACTGTATATATGTCCATATATGTCCATGCCATTCTCTCACTTTGTCACAGCTTACCCTTCCCCCTCCCCATAACCTCAAGTCCATGCTCTAGTAGGTCTGTGTCTTTATTACTGTCTTACTCCTAGCTTCTTCATGACTTTTTTTTTTCTTAGATTCCATATATATGTGTTAGCATATGGTATTTGATTTTCTCTTTCTGACTTACTTCACTCTGTATGACAGACTCTAGGTCCATCTACCTCACTACAAATAACTCAATTTTGTTTCTTTTTATGGCTGAGTAATATTCCATTGTATATATGTGCCACATCTTCTTTATCCATGCATCTGTTGATGGACACTTAGATTGCTTCCATGTCCTGGCTATTATAAATAGAGTTGCAATGAACATTTTGGTATATGACTCTTTTTGAATTATGGTTTTCTCAGGGTATATGCCCAGTAGTGCGATAGTAAGCACAGTTTTCAAAGAACCAAATAATAGTTTGCTATTAGGAAAATATGACACTTGACAGTGGCCTAGAGGAATAAAGGGAATGATCATCAATTTTTTGGATGATTTGAGAAAACTAACTCAGTGTTGAACTGCTGTGATTCAATTTGATCTTGATAAATGTTATAATGAAACATTAAATAATTAATTTGGAAGAGAAAGTAGGGAAACCAGTTATCAAACTTGAGGGAAGGAAAATGCAATATAATGGGATTAAGAAAAATAAATTGAATATTTTCATATATGCATTCTGTCCACATTTTAAAAAATCTAAAAATATGCCTGTTAACTTCCCTGAAGACAACTTTTCTCTGTTTGTGTCCCAGAGGATTTAAAATATAACTGATTTGCTAAACCTGAGATTAGTCTCACTTAGAATCATTTATGGAAAGCTTTGAATCTTTTTGGAGAGACCATACAATTTGGAAGCTTTGGATAAAGAAAATCAAGATTCTCTTTTCCTGAACCTCTGCGGTCTGGTGCATTTGTAAGGTGGACACTTGAGGATGAAGGGCACTGAAGAACATGGTTGGAAACTGAGTCAGTTTGATAGCAGGAATCTTAGGCTGTTAAGATGACGAAAAAGAAACTGACCGCTCACAGCACACAATGCAGTTATTGCATTGCTTAAGCTACACAGAAACCATGAAGCCTCTCCATTTAATATGCACTTTCAAGAATGTATTTTAGCCCCTTCCTTAAATTGTAAAGTCAGCTAGGTCCCACGTTTCACCTCCTCCTTATCAGTCAGCATGCCCTATTTGTCCACCCAGTGTTATTTTCTACAATTAATCCTCATGTCCATTTTTAAAACTTTAAAAAAAGTTTATTTTTCATGATTTTCTTCTATATAAAATTGAAGTGGACAATTTCAGTAGTCAACTGTTATGGAAAGTGTGGTTTAATTGCTCTCAAACATCAATAGCATGTGGGAGCTTGTAAAAACATAGATTTCTGTCTCTTAGTCCCGAAGATACCTCCAGAATTGGAACTCATGAATTCTTTTTCTTTTAACTAGCACAGTCATTCTGAAGCAGATGATCTCTGGATACATTGAGAAACTCTGAACTGGATATGTGTGAACACAGGTGAGAGGAATTTGGGATCTGCTATTTCTGAGAAACTTAAACATTTGTCTCAAGGGAAAGAGGAAAGAATGAGTATTAATTGAGCAGGGGCTAACTCGATGTGCTTGGAGGTTTACCCGTGATGTCTCAATATTCCCAACGTCTTCCAAGGGCTGGACACTATTATTACAATTTTAGAATCATAATTCATTAAGTAGCAAAGCTGGAAATTAAATGTAGTTTTTTAGCATTGATAAAAGAAATGTACACATATTGAGATATAGGGAAGTCATTCTGGCTTACACAGGAGTTAACTTGAATTTTTTGCTAACTAAAATAACCTTTCTGTGGCCTATCATACATACATTGTACATCTGCTTTAAGAAAAGGGCGCACTGACCAGAAATAAAGAATGTCTATGTTAAAAAGAAAGATTAAATGCCTCTCTTCCTGGTCCTCCTTTGATTATAACTCCCTTCCCAGGTGCCAAGGCCATGCTGACTTGCTGTGTATGTGCTTGTCCATTCTTTTTTTAAAACGTTGAAGAAATGTAGACCTGACTTGTTTAATGTTCTTTGTTCTGACAAGATATGAAACTGTGATGAAAACCTTGCTTCTCTGGAGCAGCTTTGTAGAGTTATCCAAGAGGCTGTCTTCTGGGTAGTCCTCAGTTTGGCTTTTTTCTATTCTTATTATAGATTGTTTATTGATTATTTTCATTGACAGCATCAAAGTCTAATGAGATTCTGCTTTTCACTATAATCCATTAAACATATTATACCTTATAAAAACATCACAAGTGGGACTTCCCTTGTGATCCAGTGGTTAAGACTCCGAGCTTCCAGTGCAGGGGGCATGTGTTCCAACTAAGATCCTGCATGACATGTGGTGTGGCCGAAAAAAAAAAAAAAAAAACCTGACAAATACTACTAAATAAATCTGTGAAAGTTCAATGTGATGAGGGCAAGGAAAAAAAGACTTTTACAGGAAATACTTTTTAACGATATCATGAACTAAATCCAAAGCACTAAAGCAAAGATAAAGAATTAGTGAAGGGAAAATTGTTTTAGTTATTATGCAGGGGATAGAGACCAATAAAGGACTGTAGTTTCTTTCAATAATTTCCTAATTTTGCACAAAAGTGTGTCCCATCCTCCAAAAGTAAGGTGGCTAAGACATGTACAAAAAAGATGAAGTTAATTAGGATTATGGAAAGGAAACAGTTAAAGCATTATTAAAATTCAGACTGGGTCCTGAAAAATGAACCTGTACATTTATTTGACATTATTATCAATTAACATTATATTTGACATTTCACTATCTCACACAATGGCATGTTCTTATTGTATGGTGTGTGTGTGTGTGTATTTATGTAGTGGGAAAATTTTGATATTTATTCCCAGCCTCAAGCTTCAACTTTACTTCTCTCACTGATCTTTACTTTGTCCAGTGTTTTCTTTTTCACCTTTTACTTTGATCTTTACATCTTGTAAGAAAAATCTTCAATAATTTCTCAATGTTCCATGAGTCCCATCCTGACTTTGCACCCCCCTTGCCTACCTGAGTTTCTGGACCGTTCCTCTTGCTTGTCCATATTTTCCAGCTTAATGTCCTTGTAGCCTGATTTCTGATCTCTGATTGACAAGTTTTCCCTTAAGTGTAGGAATAATTCTGAGTTCAACACCTACAAGTAACCTTTCAAAATGAGCCGAAACTAGTGGCTTCCTCCCATTGATTGCACGTTTGGACAGGCTGTTCCCATATCTCAGTTATATACTTGGCTTTACCCTTCTTCCTATATTCAGACTGAAAGCAAAACTCACAAATGAAATAAAACTTCAAATGGAAAACAGTACTTTGAATATAATCTGACAGGTTTAATTTTTCAGACGTTAAAAATGGGAGTAGAAAACTAGTGACAGATGATTTTACTCATGTTCCAGTTTTATTAATGGAAGAGTTCAAAAGTAGCCAATGTTTCACTTTTTAAGAATAATCAGCAAATATATATAAAATTTGCTTCTCGAACCAGTGTATCAAGTGCATGAGTTTTAAAAGGATAACATTTTTTGGAAACATTATATGACAACATATTTGTCCTTGAGTCAAATAAATAAATATATGAAAGAGAAACTAACTTCTTATTCCACCAATTATTTTATTTACAGTTACATATGTATCTCACAGTGTGCTTTGTGGAACTCAGGTGATGTAACGCCCATTCAATTGTGGATTAGGGGGGAAATGCAGGCCATTCTAGGAATTCTGAGTAAGAAGAGGCTTAGTCCAGGGAATACGACTGGAAAGCATCTTTTGCACAGAGTGAGGATTCTCCAGAGGACATTTAGATCACCCGATAACAGCAGGAAGGGGCTACCAGTGATCTCAGCCACCTGCAGTGAGAGCACAGGAAAAACTCCTCATCCTTAGAGACTAACCCATCCTCCCCTCTCTTTCCAAATCCAGCATGAATAACTCAGTGCTACCATCTAACCGGAAACTGGCCAGAGAGGAGATCTTGGAAGGATGGGGATTACATTGAACGTAAATAAAATACATCTGAAACAATGAAACGATGATGGGTCCTCCTTCACAATTTTGTGAAAATGTCCAGTAATCACCAATTCACAAACTGTCAAAGGAAGCTTTTGCTTTTTTTTCTTTTCTGATAGCTAAAGTTGCTAAGAACATTTACCTTAGTTTGTACAAAACTGCACTTTCCTTAACTTGCATCCTCTGTCCTGAGGCTACATAGCTCTGTTCCTTTGTAATTTTTTCTCATACAGTGGATTTAAACTGCAGTGTATTTCAGTATTGTGAGGGCATTTTGCAGATTGTACTTTAGTTTTTTGATGTTGATATGAATGTGCTGAAGTGGCCTGACCCATGTAGTTTGCAGAGAAAATCATAACTCTTTCTCAATTTAACCTAATATTGTGATGCTTATGCTTCTGATACCCACATTAATCTTGCATATATAAAAAAATGTAGAGTTTCTTATAAACAATTGTACCTTACTCATAATTTTAAATGGTATTTTGAATCTAAGTGTAGAATGTTTTATGAATCTCTATTAAATTTTATCTTGGTCATTTTTGACTGTTCTAATCTATCAAGATTTTCTTAAATGCAACTTTTATTAAAGACTCTGAATTAACTTTGAATGAGTGAATTAGATGAATAAAAATAAGTACACTTTGTAAGATTTGGGATATATTTTAACTCTATGTACACATATTTATGTGTATTTTGTTCTTTTTTTTTGCTGTGGTCAGAATGTGTCTCCCTAAATTCATATGTTGAACTTAACTCCCAAGGTGATTGTATTAGGAGGTGGGGCCTTTGGGAGGTGGTTAGGTCATGAGGGTGATGCCCTCATGAATGGGATTAATACCCTTATTAGAGAGGCTCCAGAGAGATGCTTAGCCCCTTCAGCCAGGTGAAGACACAGTGAGAAGTGGGCAGTCTGCAACCTGGAAGAGGGGCTTCGCCAGAACCAGATCATGTTGGCACCTGATCTAAGACTCCCCAGCCTCCAAAACTATGAGCAATAAATTCCAGCTGTTTGTAAACATTTTCTTATAGTAGACTCAACTAAGACATTCCTAGAAACCTGTCCTCTTGGGAAAATTCTTCCATCTTGTGCCTTTCCTTGTACTTCTTTTCCTTTTCCTTCCTTCGATCTGTTCCTCTCACTGCCTCCACCCACTTTTGAATCTTGGTCTTTCAAACACTTGAGCTCCAAACCCTTCACTGACATGTTAAAAGATAGAGATTCTGAGGGATATCTCTTACTTATAAGGAAGGAGTTGAAGGTTAAAATTCTGTGAAAATATGTTCCTTCTTTTTAAATGATAAAGCATGAAAAGAGAAAAAATAAAGGACAAATATGCATAACTTGTTTTCTTCACTATCTAATAAAAAGTATGTGTCCTTTGTCCTTAGGAACTGACACTCCTTAGATTTGATTGATATGAACCTAGGGAGAAAAACACAGTTTTCTGAAAGGTGGCAATTTACTATGTAATGGCATCATTTTATTATCTTCCTTAATTGCAGGGAAAATATCCCTTTTTCTTATCTAAGTATTAAAATAGTTTTGAAATCACTGAGACCAACAAACTATTCATTTCTCTTTATGGAACATTCTATTATTGCAATAATGATTGAAAGGTCACATTTGTACATTGTATATTGTTGGTGTCGAGAACATGCAGAGAAGTCAATTGAAAAAAATTTTCCTGTTTCTTGCCCTATTGCATTTCTAAGTACAAGTGATATTTGCAACAAAAGCATAAATAGAACAAACATCTTATATACTATGCAGCTTACATGATTAAAATTTGGTTCAGTTATTGGAGCTGGGAGATAAAATCTTAAGGTTGAGTTTTGAAAACTAGCAAACAATGAACTAATGTTGTTGTTTCTCTGATCCTTGTGGATCTATTGATTAGAACTTGTTTTCCTGTGCCTTCAGTAATAAATTTATGGGTAGATTTATGTTTTCAGGCATGGCAGATTGGGAAATTTTGGCCAACTTGCCTGCTGAGAAAAATGAGAGAAGTTGAGGAATACTTACTTGAAGGCATGAAAAACCAATAAGGCAGTGAAGAATAAGAGGGATTACCCAGTCATTTAGGGCTGTTTCAGCCCCACGGGTTTCTGTAGATTTCAGGTGAGGTGGATGAGTGGCTGAGAAACTGAAAGGGGTCTTTGAAAATGTTAGGACTTCAGAGAAAGGAAAATCCAGGTCTAGGCTCTCCAAAAGAGGGTACTTTATATCTCCCATGTTTCGTGGGGATCTTGAAGTCTTGCACTCTAGGAGTAAGGATGCAGTCAAAACAGGTCAGCCTTGTACAGGTTGAAGCTCAACTTTGAACCATTTTCAGCCCTAACTTTGGAGGAACGTTCTCCCAAAATGCTCCCAGTCTATCACAGGTAAATCCTCTCTTGGGGGTTATATCATCTTCAACTAAAGCCTGTTATTATTTCTACAATTTTAAACTTGCAGTGTTTCACAGTCCTTTGAAAATAATAGGCACACAAATAAAGAAAATAAGGAAAAGCAATAGACGATAGAAACATACCCACAGTGCTCCTGATAGAGGACTAATTAGATGTAGACTTTACAACAACCATGGTTAATATGTTGAAGAGGATAACAGATGAGATTGGGGATTTTAGCAGAACATTGGAAGGTATAAAAATCAAATGACCGTTCTAGAACTGAAAAAATACAATATTTAAGGTTGAGGAGTCAGTGGTTGGGTTTAACAGCAGATTGGACATAACTGAAAATGAGCTAGTAATGCAACTGATAATCAGTTAAATGGACATTTGGGGAGAGTTAATGGATGCTAAAGCAAAGAAGAGAATACATTAAATGAAAATTAAATAATTTCAGTTAAAAATATTTTTTTTTAATTTTTAATCTTTTCTAGATTAACCAATGCTTTGAAGATATTTCAAGCCAGAAACTCATTCATTTATTTAAGCATTTGGTTAGCACCTATTATGTTGCAGGGATTACATTAGACCCTTACGCTATAAATCAGACAGAATGGACACAAATCTGTCAGAAATGATCACTGCCCATCTTGAACCCACATGTAAAGTATACTAGATATTTAAAACAATTGCTTATAGTTTTTCATATTAGGAACATATCATATATTGCTGACATTTAATTAAAATTCCAATGTTAAGTACACATTAACATTGGAAATGATGTGTTGATAGGTGCCCATGAATCTATCAGAAAATATTACTGTATTCAGTGGTATATTGACTGACTCATTTCTTTTATGATAAATGTTACAAAGAAGTATTTCTTTAATAATAATGGTACCCTCAAAGGGAAGATCATAAAGATTTTCTCTACATTTTATTGATTTTTAATCAACATGGAATATTTTATTAACATTAAAATCACTATAAGTAATGCACATTTGAGAGTATATTAAAATAGAAACACTGAGATAGGTTCAATGAACCCTTGCAGGATTTTAGGTAGCAAATAATTATTTCTGAAATTACAATCATTTGAACACTTTGGTGCAAATTACTAAGAGTTTCATGATTATAACACACATAAGTAATAAGATTGACCTGACTTACTGAAAAATTCAGTGGTGACATCATTTTCTTAATGCCACATTACCTCCAAATGAAATAAAGACTAATGTGCTTTTATATTCTTATGCATTATTGCTTCAGGTCATGAGAAACACCTAGTGAAGAAAGGATGTTCTCCTTAAAGGTACATAGAATAGGAGATTTTTCCTCCAGAAAAATTTCACAGCATGTAAAATTCTTGATATGCTGAATTTTATCCTTATATTTATAATACACTGAAATGTATCCTTATATTTTTCATGGAATCATATATGAAAAAGTATAGAAACTCTTAGTCCATGATTCCAAAAACAGACTAATTTTATGTATTGACAGTATATGAGTCCATGTCTCAGAATCCTTTGAGATGGCTTAAATGGAGAGCCTTTAGTTAAAGTATATGTACAGATAGGAGGACAGGGCCAGATAAGGGAAGTTGTAGCATCCAGAGACTCGCAATAGTAGGGAAGCAACACCACCCAGGAGAGAGGTGGGCATTTTACCAGAGTCAGTAAAAGAGCTGGAAAGAGAGAGATGCAGTTGCTACCACAGGAGGAGTTCTGATGAAGGAAGGAAAGCAGACAGAAATATTCCAACCGAGAGAGATCTCTCCACCCTTCAATCTCCCACTGTTGCCTCTTGTTGGCCAAAATCACTCAAAGTCAGAGGACAAGGGTGTTCAGGTAATACCTCCTGTGATTTAGGAACGATTGATGTGGGAGCAAATGGAGAATAACCAGCAGAATAACTAAAGAGTTTCATCTTCATCACATCCATATCTATGAAAGTACTAATTAAATTTACAGGGATTTTTTTTCCTGTTTTGGTTGAAAATTCAAAATGTTATTTTCTTTGTTGTTTTTCTTATAGTTTTGCCATATGTAGGTGGTGAAGAAAACCATATCTGGAAATAGGCAAAATGCACCTATCCATTTCTTTGGTATACAATTCTAATTTCAAAAATAAATCTCAGAGGGCTTCCCTGGTGGCGCGGTGGTTGAGAGTCTGCCTGCCGATGCAGGGGACACGTGTTCGTGCCCCGGTCCGGGAAGATCCCACATGCCGCAGAGCGGCTGGGCCCGGGAGCCATGGCCGCTGAGCCTGCGCGTCTGGAGCCTGTGCTCCGCAACGGGAGAGGCCACAACAGTGGGAGACCCACGTGCCTCAAAAAAAAAAAAAAAACTCAGAGTACTTCACTGGTATAAAGGCAAGAAAAGTTTATTAATGACTTCAGTTTCATGGCACTGTTGATTAACTAGCATCAAGTACATTGACAGGCAAACTACGTTTCATTAATGATTCTTTTTATTGTTTCTATTACAAAATGTCTCTAATTGACAGTACATATTTTCCAAACAGTCTGTGTTATTAGATTAGAAGCCCGATGCTATTCACATCTGGGTACAGGAGCAAAAAGTAATTAAATTTAATAATAATGAAAAGAACCCACAGTAATAAACCATGCCACTACTGTAAGTTTAAGTAGTGAAGTGGAATGCGGTCCAAATTAGAAAATGAATCCATAAAAATATGCCAATTACTGTAACCATAACAACATTTCTGTCCCAATTCAGGTGAATGTGAACCATGAGCATCACCTCAGATTAAAACCCTTAGGATGCAATTGATTCTAAGTGTTAGATGGTTTGCAAATATACATTTGATACAAACTTTCAAGAAAGCTTAATGAGAAGATCCATTTTTAAAGCAACGATAACCCCATTAGGTTATATAACTCAGGTATTGAAACTTATTCCTATATCTGAATATCCATGATTAACACATCTGTGACTTACTTTGTATGTGACTTGGTGTGATCTCCTCTGAGCGGTACTTGGACAAATAGGGCAGTATCGCCACAGAAAGTTGAGAGGATCAAACCTAAGTCACTATATTTTTCACTGCACTATCTTCTTATCCATATATAAGGTTATTACCATTTAATTAAGTAAAGGTTGAAAATAATCTTTAAGTTAAAAACTATTCTTATCATCTAGCTTATATTTTAGGTAAAGAAAGCTTCTCTTCCCTCCAGTCCCTGAATTTCATGGATTTGTTGTTATCCAAAATTGAGAACTTCATTTAACTATATTTTCCTGTATCTTTGTAGTCTTGGCATGAAAATGAACTTGTCAACTTCTATTTATGGGCAGGACAGTGGAGCTTGGGAGAGAGAAGAGGTTCCAGTTGTGTACTGATGTCCAGAGGCCCCGATATCTGTAGCACATGTTTCTGGCTCTGTAAGCTCTGTAAGTTCTTTTTACTTGCTTGGAATTTCCCTCAAAGCAAAGTACTAAATTAATCTTGTAGAATTCTGTTTAATGTTTAGTAAAATATATTGGTGAGAGACTAAATTAAGACTCTTAAATATTTAATTTGTGGAGGGAGAAAAATCTATCAGAGAATTTCTCACTGGAAAAATTGCTGGTCTGAAATTTGAAATCCTCTGTGTTCCTTAGAAAAGAGGCACAGAGGTGGACCCTGATTGGAGGCTTGAGACTCCAGAAACATTTGCTCACCTCCAAATATAACTTGCTTGCTTACTGAGTTGTTTTCTAAGTGTGCTGTAAATGTGTTACGTCCTTTCCAGGGTAGGTTGCAGGAGGAAAGAATGGAAGAGAACATGAAGAAACCAGGCATATCACTCTTAAAAGTAGTGGAATGTCATAGGTTTGTTAAAAAAAACCTACATATTTTGCAGTTTTTACCAGATCCAGCCTAGAGAGGTCCCAAATCTTTGGTAGCAATTGAATTATCAATTAAGATCATTCAGAAACAAGGCAGACTCGGTGAATCGTGTTTTTTCAAAAGGTAAGTTCTTGCATCTTTTTTCTTGCTAAATATAAGAATTCTTTCATAATTTTATACATATGTCTCTATATCTTGTAAATTTGAAAAATAATAGCTCGATTACTTATTCTCATGTTCTTTGACACAGAGGTGTTTTTCTCTTACACTTATACTTGGACTGGTGGGGTAATAGTTTAAGATATTACCTTTTATTTTCTTACTTGTACTAATCATATTTCTTTTTCTGCTCAAGACAGCATATTTTCTGCCTCTGTTTCCTTCTGTTTCCAAAACGTGTAGCCCAGAGGGCGGGGAGGATGGAACAGGAACAGCAAAGTGAACTGTGTTAAATCACCAAGCCTGGCACAGGTTCCAAATCTGGGGAGAAAGATGACTCAGATTTATCAGTCTGCTTTCAGTTTGATTTACTACCAAACCAGAATCTAAATTTGGTGCACAGGACAAACACAAGATTAGGAGGAGACCTGCTTCCACACAAAGGTGCTTCTGAGTCCACAGGTCTTAGGAGGCTGCGTGAAATGAAGAATTTACCAGATATGAGGAACCCAGAACTGTGGGGTCCCTCCCTCAACTGTGCTCCAGGCTGTAGGATGGTGGGAGGCTGGTGACCCCACCAGGCTCCATATGACATTGTCATGTAAGTGGATTTTGTTTTGGCCACAGTCATGCACTTCCAAGGTCTTTTCTTACTACAACGCCAGGCCTACCTGAAATTGTCATTCAGTAGCCCTTGCCACATAAGACTAAGAAGATATTTTTCTCCAGGAAGAGAAGAGATGAAAGAGGAGGAGGGGGAGAGGGGGAGAGAGAGAGGGAGAGAAATTGGTGGGTTCTAGGCTTACAGTCAGGTCAGCTCACCAGGAATGTAACATGACCCAGAGAAAATGCCTATGTGAAGACCCAACACAAAGGGCCTTGGGTCTCAAGAGCAGCAGGGATTGTCTACATCTGCAGAGACCAAGCTGGCTTTGAAGTCTCGGTGCTGGGTGACATGGAGGTACCAGGAAACCCAGCCTGGGCACAACATGGTTCAGATCTCAGGGTCATGTCACAGAAGCCAATGGTGGGAGGAGGAGCTGGTCATGAACAGTAGATGTTAATTTATTTTTTACCTGCCTAACAGAATAGAGGCTTGGAGTCTAAAATTAAGTTATAGAAAATATAATTCTTTAATACTTGAATTTGTGAGCTGAGCTTCATTATGTCTTATGCCTATTAATTATTTTCTGTATTGTATTTGTGGAGTAAATAGTTTTGACCTTGAAAATCAACCTGCTCTTGAAGTTAATTCTCTTCCTTTTCCCCTCATTGCCTTTTCAAGGTGCTTTTCATTTGATCTCATGATCCAAAGTCCATGCTGTGATACATGGTGTGTTGTTGACAACCAGGTTATTTAAACAGCTCCTCATCTGCATTCAGACCCAGGTTACAAACATGCAACAGTGCACTCATTTCTTACAATTAATAAAATTTACAGCATTGTATAATATTTATCTTTTTGTGTCTTTTTTAAAATCACATTTGATCTCCTTCTAAATTTCCTTAGATAAATACATATTTTAGTTCTATACATATTGGATTATCTTAAAAATATTTCCATTAGGATAGGATTGATTTGTTCAGACAGTGAGTAGAAAAAGTGTAGAAATTGGAACATTAGGCCTTTTCAGTCATATTGTACCACACTATAGAAAAACCCTCTTCTTTGAATTGTTACTTTTTAACAGGCAAGAGCAGTATTGTGTAAATGTCATCTTAAAAATACATGCATATATCAATATTAAGGCTGTATTATTTTTTTCCATATTGAAGAGAATAAGTCTCCTAAGAATTACCTTCATTATAGATTCTCCAAGATGACTTGCAGCTGTCTGTGTGGACACTTAGAAACTCTGTACAACTGAATATAAATTATTTAAAATACTTTTATTGGCAATTATACTGTAAAATCCTTGCCTTAATTGCAGCAATTACTTTTTAAGCTACTTGGAAATATTTATTCCTTAAAAGCAGTATAAAACTCAAAAATTGATCTACAACTTTAAATAGAAGTAAATAAATGTGTATATGTGTGGTATGTGTTTACAGAAAATATAATGTCAGGATGATGCCAGGGATTGATTATTACTTTAATATGTTGTGAGACTGTTATATAACTTACATGACCAAAATAATATTTTCTTTCTTCTCTTATTGAACCAAATTCAATACTCTATATAGTTTGAGTGTTTGGAACTCAGGAAATAAATATGAAATCCCAATGGTTAAGGGCTTCAAATTTTTATTTACTATTAAATTAATAAGCTGCTATATTTAAACATAAAATTAAAATATTTGGACTCACTGGATTAATAGGAAATATCTAATATTTAACTGCATTCTTGAGATGAATCCAAAAACCTGTGTAAATTAAACGGGTTAAAATGGAAGTTGCACACAATGTATAGATAGCTTCATAAAGAGTAAACTTGGAAAATTACTGTTGATAAGTGGTAATTTCTGATCAGCGGTAATTTCTGATTAGAAATTGATTGATCAGTGGTAATTTCTGTTGAGAGGAATGGGATGGCTATGCTTTTAACCAAGGATGTGTGTGTGTGTGCATGTGTGTGTTCTTGGGTTTGTTTGTGTGTCTAAACTTCCTGTTGTGGACTTGTCCAGGATGGTTCTATTTTAAAATAGTATCTCCCTCTTTGCCCCCAAGTTTATTCATACTTGTCAACCAATTTGTCTCAATTTTTGGTTTAGAAAAATGGTCACCACAGGCATCCAACCTCTAGGTAAACTTTGAGCCATCCTGTCTCCTAGTACTGGACATCTGGTTAACACCTAGCATACAAATTATATGGCAGACACTCCCAAAGTGAGGACTGTCACAGCACAGACACAGAAGGTCAGATAAACACTTGATGGCTGGGTCAGGGACGTGTGCTGTGCACCCTAGAGCAGAGAATCAATCATGGTGTGGGGGGGTGGGAGTCTGGATCTAATACAAACCAGGGTGAGCTCATAGGATGCCACAGGGAGATCTAATCATACAGCATTTAGAGTAAGCATACAATTTGTGTTTTGATTTGTAAACAGAACATTTTTAGCAACAGACTTCAAAGCATCACAATGGCAATGCAGTGCTTTTGTCACTTTGAAAAATAGTCTTATTTAACAATGAACACAAATTCCTAGGTAAACAAAGCCCACTTAAAATAAAGCTAATGAGGCATTTAGTGAAGAAGAAAATGTGAAAAATAGAAAGAGTCAGAAAGAAAAGGTCTCATTCTTGGTGTTTAGTATACCAGAGCAACGTGGAATGCTGTGAGGATTAGCTTCCTAAGTACCTTTCATTGTCATCCTCTCCTATTGTGTGTGTGTCCTCAGACATGTATAGTGTATCACAGAGGAAATTCGTGGTGGAAAAGTGGAGACAAAAAAATGGGATGTAATATTCTACCTTGGAAAATTATGTACAGAATCTGTACACAGCATCTCAGAAAAGAGAATTCATTCAAACATAAAATTTACTGTGTATCCTTACAAGAAATGCTCCTAGCCATTAAGAAACTTTTCAGTTTCTGTGAAGTATTATAGCACATCTACAGAAGGTAAATAATTGTCAGTGGATCTTTAAAAATTACAGTGTTTTATTTTTCAAAGCATCTCCCTGAGAAGCAGAGCAATGCCATCAAGGCAACTATAAGATCTTAAAAAAATGTTAGAATCATCTTTAAGTAAGCACTGCAGGCAAGAAAAAAGCTACTAGGGCATATGTATGAAATGCTACCAAACAAAAAGCTCTTAAAAACTGGAGATGGTAAAAATAAAGCTTTAAGCACATTGTGCCCTTTACTCCGCAGCCAAGCTCTAGAGCTGAGTTAGCAGCATAATTAGAAAAAACTGGCCTGAAATAACATAAAGTCACAATCTTTCTTCAGAGTCACAGTCACTGAAACTTAGCCCATTGTGCTCGCTTTGGGATGGATGCATGAAAACTGACTTAAAAAATTGCCCCAGATGGAGAAATATAACACATATCTCTTTAAATATCAATAAGACTAAACTGTTTCTTTAGATTTTAGACAAATGTACTGTGTACATCTAAAGACCAGATATGTAGGGCTTCCCTGATGGCACAGTGGTTGAGAGTCCGCCTGCTGATGAAGGGGACACGAGTTCATGCCCTGGTCCGGTAAGATCCCACATGCCGCAGAGTGGCTAGGTGCGTGAGCCATGGCTGCTGAGCCTGCACGTCCGGAGCCTGTGCTCTACAACAGGAGAGGCCACAACAGTGAGAGGCCCACACACCACCAAAAAAAAAAAAAAAAAAAGATACATGCATCCTTATGTTTATAGCAGCACTGTTCACAATAGCCAAGACATGGAAACAACCTAAATGTCCATCGACAGATGAATGGATAAAGAAGATGTGGTACATATATACAATGGAATACTACTCAGCCATAAAAAAGAATGAAATAATGCCATTTGAAGCAACATGGATGCAACTAGAGATTATCATACTGAGTGAAGTAAGTCAGAAAGAGAAAGACAAATACCATATAATGTCACTTATATGGGGAATCTAAAATATGACACAAATGAACCTATCTGTGAAACAGAAATAGACTCACAGACATACAGAACAGGCTTGTGGTTGCCAAGGGGGAGATGGGTGGGGGAAGGATGGACTGGGAGTTTGGGATTAGCAGATGCAAACTTTTATATATAGGATGGACAAACAACAAGGTCCTACTGTATAGCACAAGGAACTCTATTCAATGCCCTGTGATAAACCATAATGGAAAAGAACATGAAAAAGAATGTATATATATGTATAACTGAATCACTTTGCTTTACTGCATAAATGAACACAACATTGTAAATCAACTATACATAAATAAAAAAATAAATAAATTTCTCCACATTATGGGGAAGTTTTGCTTTTCCTGAAAGTGGATTAAGACTGCTCCGTGGTGGTTTAGGGAGGGTGCATTAGGCACTTTCACACTTTTAGGAAAACAAACTCCACAGTAGTCAGAAATTGCCCTGCTTATTAGCTAAAAAGTTAATTTTCCAATCTCTTTGTATTTTTTGTATCTGCATATTTTCCAGACTACATATGATATAAAACAATAGTTTTGTTATTTAGACCAGTGATAAAACGATCTCATTCTTCAAACAGAAAAGAGGTTAAATGGACCAGTGACTGAAAAGTTAAGCATTGCTACCCATCCACAAAAGTGTAGTAATAAACTCACGTTCCCTGTCTGTAAAGTGAAAGGAGGGTAGAACCCTTGATCTACCTCAAAATGGTATTTTGCATATTACAAACATATGAAACAGTGTTTTTTTTTGAGCAAAGAAATTGTCCCTTTTATTGAGTCTTTCAAGGTAGATGATTTTTTTATTGAAGTATAGTTGATTTACAATGTTGTGTTAATTTCTGCTGTACAGCAAAGTGATTCAGTTATACGTATAAATACATTCTTTTTTAATAATTTTTTTTAAAAGTATTTATTTTTTTATTTATCTTTGGTTGCATTGGGTCTTCGTTGCTGTGCGCGGGCTTTCTCTAGTTGTGGCAACCGGGGACTACTCTTCTTTGTGGTGCGTGAGCTTCTCATTGCGGTGGCTTCTCTTGTCGCAGAGCATGGACTCTAGGCGTGTGGGCTTCAGTAGCTGTGGCACGTGGGCTCAGTAGTTGTGGCTCATGGGCTCTAGAGCACAGGCTCAGCAGTTATGGCGCATGGGCATAGTTGCTCCACGGCATGTGGGATCTTCCTGGACTAGGGCTTGAACCCGTGTTCCCTGCATTGGCAGGTGGATTCTTAACCACTGTGCCACCAGGGAAGCCTCAAAATAATTACTTTTTAATATTCTTTTCCATTATGGTTTATCATAGGATATTGAATATAGTTCCCTGTGCTATATAGTAAGAACTTGTTGTTTATCCATCATATATATAATAGTTTGCATCCGCTAATCCCAAACGCCCAGTTCATGTTCCCCTACCCTTCTTGCCCTTGGCAACCACAAGTCTATTCTCTATGTCTATGATTCTTGAAACAGTTCATTTTAATGAAGCTGTTTTGGCATAGTCTTGTCAAAATATCCTGGCTAATTACATTAATTCACTTTTTTGTTTTTTAAATTTTGGTCATTGAGTTAATATGGGCAACAGACATCTCTTTCACCCTAATTGTTCCGTTGTCTAATTTTTTTCTTTGTTTTTTATAACAAGTATTATATTGTTTTAAGTCTGTTCTAGCTTCATAACTGGGGTAGGGGACATTCTTCCCTGAACAAATAAAATCAGTGGATGAATATCAATGTGCTCAACATCTCCCAGCCTTTGCCTTTCACACCTTCTTTTCATCCTCTGCCCTATGCTCCCTAATGAGTCTTTGTGCTAGGTGAGTCCTACTATGAGTTTTGTTTCCTGCCACACCCCTGACATTGGCCATCTCTCTTGACAGATCTCTTTATCAAATGAGGGAAGAAATCTGTTCAGAAATTGGAATCACTTCTCTCTATATACTTCTTTTCCAATCACAAAGGTAATTCAAAGTCTGCCCCCAGAAAGACAAAAAAGTGACTATCCTATTTTCATTTCTCCATTGCCAATATATTTATCACATCTATCACTCAATAGATCTACACTGAAAGACCAAATGATTGAATGAATGGGTAAAAAAGAGTGGTTCATTCTGTAACTTTGATGCTGCCTATGTATTGAACTGTATGATATGGTTTGATGTTATACTCACATGTGTTTAGAGAAAAACTCTTAACTGGAAAATGGGGGCTATAACAGCTTCCTAAACAATGGAGAATTTTATTACTGAATACATGACTTCTTAGTGACTTTAGATTATACCATAGGGAGCATTTCACTGAATAGGCTATATGCTAGTTTTGCCCATGACAACTATAATACTCAAAGCTAGATTATTATTATGCTTCAAACCGCATCAACACACAAATATATATATATATATATATATATATTTTTTTTTTTTTCCTGTACGTGGGCCTCTCACTTTTGTGACCTCTCCCGTTGTGGAGCACAGGCTCCAGACGTGCAGGCTCAGCGGCCATGGCTCACGGGCCCAGCCGCTCCGCGGCATGTGGGATCTTCCCGGACCGGGGCACGAACCCGTGTCCCCTGAATCGGCAGTCAGACTCTCAACAACTGTGCCACCAGGGAAGCCCCACACAAATATATTTTTGAGTACATTTCTTTTCAGATGACAGATTCCTTCTTCTCCTTTCCAATTTACTATGCAAAAATATTAAGCAATCTTTATTAACATTTAATTTTTCCCCACTTGGGGGAAATAATGTAAGGTGGAAAATCCATATAATTCACCTGCAGAAAGTTAGTGGGATAAGAATCCAAAAGGAAGAAAATAGTGAGAACCAATTAAAGTATTACAAAGTAGTCAAGGTTTCTGTTTGTGTGTTTGTTTTGTTTACAGTGCTAAATTTAGGAGAATCACATAATGGTCAAGGCCATAAGCTCTGCAATAGATGTCTGTCCATATTCCACACTAGAGTCCTTTGAATTTGAGCAAGATATCTATCCTCAGCTTCTTCTCCTGTCATTGGGTTTATTCTAAGGGATAATTATTTTTGAGTATTCAGAATATTATCTACATGTAGCAATTTTAGTAGTATTAATAAAATAATGATTATTCATTAGAGTAGAAATCTCTAGGCTTTGGGTGGAAAAAACTACTTATTTCTAAGGAAACAACCATGATGGATTGTTATGCTGTGACCAAGGGTAAAGGCAAAATCACATGAAAAGTAGAATGTGCACTAATGGTGACTTTGATCTGTAGGATGGGGATATATTTAAAATGCTGGTTAGAAAGTGAAAATCTCAAATAAGCAGGGACCCACTGCAGTGATTTCCTGCAACCACAAACTTAGTGCAGTTTTGGTGAAGGTTCTTGACAATCATTTACAACTTGTATGATTTTCCAATCCCACTGGCCCAAATCCATATGTCTTCAACCCTAGATTATAACTATATTCTTTTTTTAATGTGTTAATGTAAGTTTGTTTTTATTTTGTTTTGAATTTTATTTTTTTTCTTTTTCTATACACCAGGTTCTCTTATTAGTTATCTATTTTATACATATTAGTGTATATATGTCAATCCCAATCTCCCAATTCATCCCCCCATCCCACTTTCCTCCCTTAGTGTCCATACATTTGTTCTCTACATCTGTGTCTCCATTTCTGCATGGCAAACCGGTTCATCTGTATCATTTTTCTAGATTCCACATATATGTGTTAATATACGATGTTTGTTTTTCTCATTCTGACTTACTTCACTCTATATGACAGCCTCTAGGTCCATCCACATCTCTACAAATGACCCAATTTAATTCCTTTTTATGGCTAAGTATATAAATATATTCTTTAACATAGTCTCCTATTCCAGACTTTGTCCATCAAATCTATTATTTGCATATCGACTTGCAGATTAATTTTCAGAAGGCACTGTTTTCATAGTGTCACTCTTGGGCTCAAAAACCATCATTGATTTCTCCATTGCTTATAGACTAAAGCTCAAGTTCTTTAACCTCACTCAAAAAGTCCTATATTAGCCCCAATTTCCATTTCTAAATCTTGCCTTTATTTACTATCCTGTATAAATTACATTACAGCTAATATAAACTTCTCTAGATATCTTGCCATTACATTCTATCACATATGATACTACACACTCCCTTATGTATCCAGCCTTTTAGATTATGTGTCCTATACATTCCTTGAGTTGGAAAATACATTTAGTAAATATTTGAAATCCATGAAATACCTAATAGAGTACTTTGTATAAAATATATCCTCAATCAATATTTTTTGACACAATGGTTAAGACCATTTGTCAATGTTCATACTCAGGTTGGGAGGCCCTGTGCCAGAGATTATAACCAGTTTAGACAAAAATAAGTCACCACACACCCCTTCCTCTTTCCCAACTTCAATGCTCACGGTAATCATTTTCTTAAATATATTTTTATATATCATTTCTCTTCATCTCCTTGGTCTTATAAAAGTCCCCACCCTCCATTGTCTGGATTATTGCCAGGGTGTTCTAACTGGTCTCCCTTCTTCCAGATCAGTCTACTGTATTCCACCTTGCTCACTGCTTCCAGACTAATTGCATTGCATTGCATCACTCTACTCTGTGAATGTTCTGCAATGGTTTATTACCACCTGTAGCACAAAATCCAAACTTTTTCACAAGATACTCAAAGCTCAGAGTTCTAGCTTTTACCCTCCTCTGTCTTTTTTTTTTTTTTTTTTTTTTTTGCGGTAGGCGGGCCTCTCCCGCTGTGAAGCACAGGCTCCGGACGCGCAAGCTCAGCGGCCATGGCCCATGGACCCACGGACCAGGGCACGAACCTGTGTCCCCGGCATCGGCAGGTGGACTCTCAACCACTGTGCCACCAGGGAAGCTCCCTCCTCTGTCTTTTACATTCTATCTTTCTACCACATGGAACTACCTAGTACTTGCAGTTTTGCAATACTATATTATTTCATGAAGACTAATCTTTGCCCATATGGCAGTCAGACCCTAAGGTAAACCCCCAATAATTTCCAACCTCTGGTGGCCACACCTTTGCATAATTCCTGTCCCTGGAGTGTGGTTAGAAAGTTTTATTTGCTTCCAATCAATAGAATATGACAAATCTTTTGGTGAGATATCACTTTTGTGATAAAATTACATTATATAGTAAAGGTAAAAGGATTCTGTAAATGTTGTTAAAGTCTCATGTTAGTTGATTTTGAGTTAGTTAAAAGAGAGACTTATCTAAGGTGGGTCTGGCCTAATCAGCTGAAAACCCTTAAAAGTTAGATACCCCCTTGCTGGCCTTGTAACAGAAAACATCCATGTTTGAAGGGCCCATGGAGAGAGACACATGGAAGAGAGCTGGACACGACCTTGAGGATCATATGGACACCTCCAGCCACCAGTCAGTGACGAGTCATGACATCAGCCATCCAGCCACAAGAATATTAATCCTGTAAACAAACTGAATGAGCTTCAAGCCAATTCTTCCCTAATTGAGCCTCTAGAGAAGAATACAGACCAGGACAACCCCTTGGCTGCAGCCACGGGAGACTCTGGGTAGACGACTCAGCTAAGCAAACCCAGAATCTGACATGGAAGCTATGAGATAATAAACATGTGCTTTAAACCACTAAGAAGGTAGTACTTTGTAATGCGGCAGTAGTTGACTAATAAATCTCACTATCGTCTTTGCCTGCAATATGTTTGCACCCTACTCTCTACTTAGATCTATAGCCCACTAAAATAGTCCTTTAAGAATCAACATAAATGTCACCTCTTCCATGAATCATTTTCTTATTTACTACCATGGGTGAATCATACCTACTCTTGTCTTTTCAGAGTATTTTTTATGTATCCTTGTTGATACTAATCATGCCATATTTGAATTTGTTTTTACACGTCTGTTTGTCATAAATGACTTCCTTGAGAGAAGACTTCATGTCTAAGCAAACACTCAATGTATGAATTTGAATACATGAAATAATAAATTAATATTCAAGCAGATGCTCTAATGTCATTTGGTATGTTTATCCACACAATTTTTTAGATTCTTATTGTACTTGAACTATTCATTAATATCTCAGAGTTACCTGCATTAAAAAGAAAGGCGGGGGAATAGAATTCTTACAAATGGGCAGATAACAGAAATTGGGAAAGCAGTAAAATTCAGGGAGAAGAGACAAGGTTTCATCTTAAAAGATAATTTTTTTTAATGATAGTTGGATGTGAACATGCTATTTTAAAGAAGTGTCTTGATCTTGATGAGAGTGACATCTAAATTTTACAGTTACTCTGAAAAGAAATAAGATGAATTAAAATGAAAAGAGGAAGAAAAATATTTACCTATTTCTTGAGTTCTGACACAATATGAATGATGATGGTTTCATGGTTTCTGATCTATGATGTGAAATAAACTTTAAAACCCACGTAACAGGTGGTTAGGCTAAAGAAAGATAATCTATGCTAAAAGCCTAAACTAAGTACAAAGAGTCTGATACACACTTGCTGTGAAGAGGGACATGGCTGGATTAATACATATCCATTACTTCTCACTGAAAGAAGGCAAATATTTGGCCACTTCTACTGGTGACAAGGCTTTCAGAGATGGTGGCATGTTTTGATAAGCTATGGTATGTAGTATATCATCATAACGCACAAGTCCCTCTAATTAAAGGAAGATATATGAGCTATCTAGAACTGGTAGAGCGCTGGTAGAGTCATCCACCATGGTGATCTCATACAGTCTATGAAATGATTTATCCTCAAATGAAGGATTGATTTTATTAATAGAGAATGCAGAAAGAGCTTTGGCAATGGCATGTTCCAGGGTTTCACGCTGCATCTCATCTCTGCTTATAGAAACTCACTTCCACATAGATATTTCGATAGTCATAAAACTATAAATCAGATAAGATAGCAATACATGTATTTTTCAGAGTGATTTTTTTTTTGCCCACAATTATATGGCTAGTAAATGGCAAAGCAGAACCCAGCTCTCCATTGAACTGACCACGTGCCAATCAGCCAATGCACAAGCCTACCCCCACCCTTCCCATGAGGTGAGGAAGCACCTTTTGTTATTTCTGTATTGCTGGATGATTCTCTGAAACAAAGGTCACAGAATCTTCAGGAAAAGTGTCAAGTCATTTGTTAGCCCTTAATGCCTAGGAAAGTGTCTTCTAAAAAGATCCAGGAAAAATCTCAGAATGGGAGAAAATATTTGCAAATGAAGCAATTGACAAAGGACTAATCTCTAAAATTTACAAGCAGCTCAATATCAAAAAGACAAACAACCCAATCCAAAAATGGGCAGAAGACCTAAATAGACATTTCTCTAAAGAAGATATAAAGATTGCCAACACACACATGAAAGAATGCTCAGCATCATTAATCATTAGAGAAATGAAAGTCAAAACTACAATGAGATATCATTTCACACCAGTCAGAATGGCCATCATCAAAAAATCTACAAACATTGAGTGCTGGAGAGGGTGTGGAGAAAAGGGAACCCTCTTGCACTGTTGGTGGGAATGTAAATTGATACAGCCACTATATGGAGAACAGTATGGAGGTTCCTTAAAAAACTAAAAATAGAACTACCATACGACCCAGCAATCCCACTACTGGGCATATACCCTGAGAAAACCATAATTCAAAAAGATTCATGTACCAAAATGTTCATTGCAGCTCTATTTACAATAGCCCGGAGATGGAAGCAACCTAAGTGTCCATCAACGGATGAATGGATATTAATGTGTGACACATATATACAATGGAATATTACTCAGCCATCAAAAGAAATGAAATTGAGTTATTTGTAGTGAGGTGGATGGATCTAGAGTCTGTCAGACAGAATGAAGTAAGTCAGAAAGAGAAAAACAAATACCATATGCTAACACATATATATGGAATCTAAGGAAAAAAAAAAAGGTCATGAAGAACCTAAGGGCAAGACGGGAATAAAGACCCAGACCTACTAGGGAATGGACTTGAGGATATGGGGAGGGGGAAGGGTAAGCTGTGACAAAGTGAGAGAATGGCATGGACATATATACACTACCAAACGTAAAATGGATAGCTAGTGGGAAGCAGCCGCATAGCACAGGGAGATCAGCTTGGTGCTTTGTGACTACCTAGAGGGGTGGGATAGGGAGGATGAGAGGGAGGGAGATGCAAGAGGGAAGAGATATGGGAACATATGTATATGTATAACTGATTCACTTTGTTATAAAGCAGAAACTAACACACCATTGTGAAGCAATTATACTCCAATAAAGATATTATTTAAAAAAAAGGGGGCGATCGGGAGGATGGGGGGGGAGATTGGGAAGATGGCGGAAGAGTAAGACGCGAAGATCACCCTTCTCCCCACAGATACACCAGAAATACATCTACACGTGGAACAACTCCTACAGAACACCTACTGAACGCTGGCAGAAGACCTCAGACCTCCAAAAAGGCAAGAAAGTCCCCACGTACCTGGGTAGGGCAAAAGAAAAAAGAATAAACAGAGACAAAAGAATAGGGAAGGGACCTGCACCAGTGGGAGAGAGCCATGAAGGAGGACAGGTTTCCACACACTAGGAAGCCCCTTCGCGGACGGAGACTGCGGGTGGCGGAGGGGGGAAGCTTCAGAGCCGCGGAGGAGAGCACAGCAACAGGGGTGCAGAGGGAAAAGCGGAGAGATTTCCGCACAGAGGATCAGTGCCGACCGGCGCTCACCAGCCCGAGAGGCTTGTCTGCTCACCCGCCGGGACGGGAGGGGCTGGGAGCTGAGGCTCGGGTTTCCGTCGGAGCGCAGGGAGAGGACTGGGGTTGGTGGCTTTAACACAGCCTGTAGGGTGTTAGTGCACCACGGCTAGCAGGGAGGGAGTCCGGGGAAAAGTCTGGACCTGCCGAAGAGGCGAGAGAATTTTTCTTCCCTCTTAGTTTCCTGGTGCGCGAGGAGAGGGGATTAAGAGCACTGCTTAAAGGAACTCCAGAGACGGGAGCGAGCCGCGGCTAACAGCGTGGACCAGAGAGACGGGCATGAGACGCTAAGGCTGCTGCTGCTGCCACCAAGAAACCTGTGTGCAAGCGCAGGTCACTATCCACACGCCCCTTCCGAGGAGCCTATGCAGCCTGCCACTGCCAGGTTCCCGGGATCCAGGGACAAATTCCCCGGGAGAACGCACAGCACACCTCAGGCTGGTGCAACGTCCCGCAGTCCTCTGCCGCTGCAGGCTCACCCCACATCTACACCCCTCCCTCCCGTCAGCCTGAGTAAGCCAGAGTCCCCGAGGCAGCTGCTCCTTTAACCCCGTCCTGTCTGAGCGAAGAACAGATGCCCTATGGCAACCTACACGCAGAGACGGGGCCAAATCCAAAGCTGAGCCCCAGGAGCGTGCAAACAAAGAGAAAGGGAAATCTCTCCCAGCAGCCTCAGAAGCAGTGGATTAAAGCTCCACAATCAACTTGATGTACCCCGCGTCTGTGGAATACATGAATAGACAAAGAATCATCCCAAATTGAGGAGGTGGACTTTCAGAACAAGATTTATTATTTTTTTCCCTTTTCCCCTTTTTGTGAGTGTGTATGCTTTTGTGTGCAATTTTGTCTGTATAGCTTTGCTTTCACCATTTGTCCTAGGGTTCTATCCGTCCATTTTTTTTTCTTTAAAAAAATTTGTTTTTCTTAATAATTATTTTTTATTTTAATAACCTTATTTTATCTTACTTTATTTTATTTTATCTTCTTTCCTTCTTTCTTTCTTTCCTTCCTTTCTTCCCTCCTTCTTTCCTTCCTTCTTTCTTTCTTTCTTTTTCTTTCTTTCTTTCTTTCTTTCTTTCTTTCTTTCTTTCTTTCTTTCTTTCTTTCTTTCTTTCTTTCTTTCTTTCCTTCTTTCTACTTTTTCTCCCTTCTATTCTGAGCTGTGTGGATGAAAGACTCTTGGTGCTGCAGCCAGGAGTCAGTGCTGTGCCTCTGAGGTGGGAAAGCCAAATTCAGGACACTGGTCCACAAGAGACCTCCCAGCTCCACATAATATCAAATGGCAAAAATCTCCCAAAAATCTCCATCTCAACACCCGCACGCAGCTTCACTCAACGACCAGCAAGCTACAGTGCTGGACGTCCTATGCCTAAGAAGTAGCAAGACAGAAACACAACCCCACCCATTAGTAGAGAGGCTGCCTAAAATCATAATAAGTCCACAGACACCCCAAAACACATCACCAGACATGGTCCTGCCCACCAGAAAGACAAGATCAAGCCTCATCCAACAGAACACAGGCACTAGTCCCCTCTACCAGGAAGCCTACACAACCCACTGAACCAACTTTAGCCACTGGGGACAGACACCAAGAACAATGGGAACTATGAACCTGCAGCCTGCAAAAAGGAGACCCCAAACACAGTAAGATAAGCAAACTGAGAAGACAGAAAAACACACAGCAGATGAAGGAGAAAGATAAAAACCCACCAGGCCTAACAAATGAAGAGGAAATAAGCAGTCTACCTGAAAAAGAACTCAAAGTAATGATAATAAAGATGATCCAAAATCTTAGAAATAGAATAGACAAAATGCAAGAAACATTTAACAAGGACCTAGAAGAAATAAAGATGAAACAAGCAATGATGAACAACACAATAAATGAAATTTAAAATACTCTAGATAGGGTCAATAGCAGAATAACTGAGGTAGAAGAATGGATAAGTGACCTGGAAGATAAAATAGTGGAAATAACTACTGCAGAGCAGAATAAAGAAAACAGAATGAAAAGAACTGAGGACAATCTCAGAGACTTCTGGGACAACATTAAACACACCAACATTCGAATTATAGGGGTTCCAGAAGAAGAAGAGAAAAAGAAAGGGAGTGAGAAAATACTTGAAGAGATTATAGTTTAAAACATCCCTAATATGGGAAAGGAAATAGTTAATCAACTCCAGGAATCACAGAGAGTCCCATACAGGATAAATCCAAGGAGAAATACGCCAAGACACATATTAATCAAACTGTCAAAAATTAAATACAAGAAAACATATTAAAAGCAGCAAGGGAAAAAAAACAAATAACAAACAAGGAAATCCCCATAAGGTAAACAGTTGATCTTTCAGCAGAATCTCTGCAAGCAGAAGGGACTGGCAGGACACATTTAAAGTGATGAAGGAGAAAAATCTACAACCAAGATTACTCTACCCAGTAAGGATCTTATTCAGATTTGATGGAGAAATTAAAACCTTTACAGACAAGCAAAAGCTGAGGGAGTTCAGCACCACCAAACCAGCTTTACTACAAATGCTAAAGGAACTTCTCTAGGAAAGAAACACAAGAGAAGGAAAAGACCTACAATAACAAACCCAAAACAAGTAAGAAAATGGGAATAGGAACATACATATCGATAATTAAGTTAAATGTAAATGGATTAAATGCTCCCACCAAAAGACACACACTGGCTGAATGGATACAAAAATAAGACCCATATATATGCTGTCTACAAGAGACCAACTTCAGACCTAGAGACACATACAGACTGAAAGTAAGGGGATGGAAAAAGATATTCCATGCAAATGGAAACCAAAAGAAAGCTGGAGTAGCAATTCTCATATCAGACAAAACAGACTTTAAAATAAAGACTATTAGAAGAGACAAAGAAGGACACTACATAATGATCAAGGGACTGATCCAAGAAGAAGATATAACAATTGTAAATATTTATGCACCCAACATAGGAGCACCTCAATACATAAGACAAATAATAACAGCCACAAAAGGCGAAATCAACAGTAACACATTCATAGTAGGGGACTTTAACACCCCACTTTCACCAATGAACAGATCATCCAAAATGAAAATAAATAAGGAAACACAAGCTATAAATGATACATTAAACAAGATGGACTTAATTGATATTTATAGGACACGCCATCCAGAAACAACAGAATACACATTTTTCTCAAGTGCTCATGGAACATTCTCCAGGATAGATCATATCTTGGGTCACAAATCAAGCCTTGGTAAATTTAAGAAAATTGAAATTGTATCAAGTATCTTTTCCAATCACAACACTATGAGACTAGATATCAATTACAGGAAAAGATCTGTAAAAAATACAAACACATGGAGGCTAAACAATACACTATTTAATAACGAAGTGATCACTGAAGAAATCAAAGAGGAAATCAAAAAATACCTAGAAACAAATGACAATGGAGACACAATGACCCAAACCCATGGGATGCAGCAAAAGCAGTTCTAAGAGGGAAGTTTATACCAATACAGTCCTACCTTATGAAACAGGAAACATCTCGAATAAACAACCTAACCTTGCACCTAAAACAATTAGAAAAAGAAGAACAAAAAACCTCCCAAAGTTAGCAGAAGGAAATAAATCATAAAAATCAGATCAGAAACAAATGAAAAAGAAATGAAGGAAACGATAGCAAAGATCAATAAAACTAAAAGTTGGTTCTTTGAGAAGATAAACAAAATTGATAAACCATTAGCCAGACTCATCAAGAAAAAAAGGGAGGAGACTCAAAACAATAGAATTAGAAAAAGGTGAAGTAACAACTGACACTGCAGAAATACAAAAGATCATTATTGGCAACTCTATGCTAATAAAATGGACAACCTGGAAGAAATGGACAAATTCTTAGAAATGCACAACCTGCCAAGACTGAATCAGGAAGAAATAGAAAATATGAACAGACCAATCACAAGCACTGAAATTGAAACTGTGATTTAAAATCTTCCAACAAACAAAAGCCCAGGACCAGATGGTTTCACAGGTGAATTCTATCAAACATTTAGAGAAGAACTAACACTTATCCTTCTCAAACTCCTCCAAAATATAGCAGAGGGAGGAATACTCCCAAACTCACTTTACAAGGCTACCATCACCCTGATACCAAAACCAGAGAAGGATGTCACAAAGAAAGAAAACTATAGGCCAATATCACTGATGAATATAGATGCAAAAATCCTCAACAATATACTAGCAAACAGAATCCAACAGCACATTAAAAGGATTATACACCATGATCAAGTTCGGTTTATTCCAGGAATGCAAGGATTCTTCAATATACACAAATCAACCAACATGATACACCATATTAACAAATTGAAGGAGAAAAACCATATGGTCATCGCAATAGATGCAGAGAAAGCTTTCAACAAAATTCAGTACCAATTTATGATAAAAACCCTGCAGAGAGTAGGCCTAGAGGGAACTTTCCTCATCAAAATAAAGGCCATATATTAGAAACCCACAGCCAACATCATCCTCAATGGTGAAAAACTGAAAGCATTTCCACTAAGATCAGGAAGAAGACAAGGTTGCCCACTCTCACCACTCTTATTCAACATAGTTTTGGAAGTTTTAGCCACAGCAATCAGAGAAGAAAAGGAAATAAAAGGAATCCAAATCGGAAAAAAAGAAGTAAAGCTGTCACTGTTTGCAGATGACATTATACTATACATAGAGAATGCTAAGGATGCTACCAGAAAACTACTAGAGCTAATCAATGAATTTGGTAAAGTAGCAGGATACAAAATTAATGCACAGAAATCTCTGGCATTCCTATACACTAATGATGAAAAATCTAAAAGTGAAATCAAGAAAACACTCCCATTTACCATTGCAACAAAAAGAATAAAATATCTAGGAATAAACCTACCTAAGGAGACAAAAGACCTGTATGCAGATAATTATAAGACACTGATGAAAGAAATTAAAGATGATACAAATAGATGGTGAGATATACCATGTTCTTGGATTGGAAGAATCAATATTGTGAAAATGACTCTACTACCCAAAGCAATCTACAGACTCAATGCAATCCCTAACCAACTACCACTGGCACTTTTCACAGAACTAGAACAAAAAAAGTCACAATTTGTATGGAAACACAAAAGACCCCGAAAGGCCAAAGCAATCTTCAGAAAGAAAAACAGAGCAGGAGGAATCAGGCTCCCTGACTTCAGACTATACTTCAAAGCTACATTAATCAAGACAGTATGATACTGGCACAAAAACAGAAAGATAGGTCAATGGATCAGGATATAAAGCCCAGAGATAAACCCATGCACGTATAGTCACCTTATCTTTGATAAAGTAGGCAGGAATATACAGTGGAGAAAGGACATCCTCTTCAATAAGTGGTGCTGGGAAAACTGAACAGGTACATGTAAAATTATGAGATTAGTTCAGTCCCTAACACCATACACAAAAATAAGCTCAAATGGATTAATGACCTAAATGTGAGACAAGAAACTATCAAACTCTTAGAGGAAAACATAGGCAGAACTCTCTATGACATAAATCACAGCCAGATACTTTTTGACCCACCTCCTAGAGAAATGGAAATAAAAAAAAATAAACAAATGGAACCTAATGAAACTTCAAAGCTTTTGCACAGCAAAGGAAACCATAAACAAGACCAAAAGACAACCCTCAGAATGGCAGAAAATATTCACAAATGAAGCGACTGACAAAGGATTAATCTCCAAAATTTACAAGCAGCTCATGCAGCTCAATAACAAAAAACAAACAACCCAATCCAAAAATGGGCAGAAGACCTAAATAGACATTTCTCCAAAGAAGATATACAGACTGCCAACAAACACATGAAAGAATGCTCAACATCATTAATCATTAGAGAAATGCAAATCAAAACTACATTGAGATATCATCTCACACCAGTCAGAATGGCCATCATAAAAAATCTAGAAACACTAAATGCTGGAGAGGGTGTGGAGAAAAGGGAACACTCTTGCACTGCTGGTGGGAATGTGAATTGGTACAGCCACTATGGAGAACAGTATGGAGGTTCCTTAAAAAACTACAAATAGATTTACCATATGACCCAGCAATCCCACTACTGGGCATATACCCTGAGAAAACCATAATTCAAAAAGAGTCATGTACCAAAATGTTCATTGCAGCTCTATTTACAACAGCCAGGAGGTGGAATCCAACTAAGTGTCCACCATCAGATGAATGGATAAAGAAGATGTGGTACATATATACAATGGAATATTACTCAGCCATAAAAAGGAATGAAATTGAGCTATTTGTAATGAGGTGGATGGATCTAGAGTCTGTCATACAGAGTGAAGTAAGTCAGAAAGAGAAAGACAAATACTGTATGCTAACACATATATATGGAATTTAAGAAAAAAAATAAATGTCATGAAGAACCTAGGGGTAAGACAGGAATAGAGACCTACTAGAGAAACGACCTGAAGATATGGGGAGGGGGAAGGGTAAACTCTGACAAAGCGAGAGAGTGGCATGGACATATATACACTACCAAACGTAAAATAGATAGCTAGTGGGAAGCAGCTGCATAGCACAGGGAGATCAGCTTGGTGCTTTGTGACCACGTAGAGGGGTGGGATAGGCAAGGTGGGAGGGAGAGAGATGCAAGATGGAAGAGATATGGGAACATATGTATATGTATAACTGATTCACTTTGTTTTAAGCAGAAACTAACATACCATTGTAAAGCAATTATACTCTAATAAAGATGTTAAAAAAAATTAAAAGAAAACACAAAAAACAAAGGAAGTAGAAGGAGACCTATATTAAGGGATTTCTCACTTTCCCACAACTCACTCTACACTGTGGGTATGTCACTTACTCCCAAGTCTCAGTTTCCCCATTTGTTATATTGGTTTAATTATTCCTGCCCTGCCTGTATCACAGAGCAATTGTGAAAATGTGATGGGATAATATGGATGATACCTATGTGAAAACCACTTATGCCTTAGAAGTATATCCACTATTTTCACCATGTATAGAAGTCGTTCCTCAATATTTGAGTTGATTATTCAGCAAAACTCCTTGAATCATGTAAAAAAGTAGATTGTTGAAACCTTTTCATTCATTAACATAGACTAATCTATTTTATGCTTCATAACATATTAATTTAAGTTATCCTTTAAAGGATCAGGATTAATCAGTTACAAAGAAAAAGAATGAAGTTGTTTCTGGTTATACTTCTCCATATATAGGACCAGATGGCCCTCGCTTAGCTAATCGAGATTGATAAAGCACAAATAGCATTTAAAAAAATCTATTTCAGTATTTTTAAATTAAAATTTATATACATAATATATATGAGAGAGAGAGAGAGAGAGAGAGAGAGAGAGAGAGAGAGACTCTACCACTTTTGCTGGCCTTGAAGATGAAGAAAGGGGCCATGGCCAAAGACTGAGGCAGCCTCCAGCAGTTGGCAGTGGCCCTCAGTTTATAGCCAGCAACAAACCAGAGACCTCCATCTTAGAACCACAAAGAACTTACTTTTGCCAACTCAAATAACCAAGGCTTGGGTCCCCCTTCATGCTTCCAGAGAGGAGTACAGCCTGCTGACACCCTGATTTTAACACCATTCTGAATTTCCCCCTACAGAGCTGTCAAACCATCAATTTGTGTTGTCTTAAGCCATTAAGTTGGTGGAAATTTGTTATGTCAGCAATACAAAACTAATACAACTATGTTAGAGACTACAAAAACATTTAAGAGCAGGATAGTTTCTCCACTCTTGAGAATTTGTCTTTCAGTTACTAGGAAATGGTGGCCATTGGTCACTTAAAAAACTGGTTGTGTTAGCCATTAGTGCTGTTCAGAGATAGTCTGTTTCTCCTTCTACATAATATGATTTAATGTCTCTGCCTCCTTGAAGTCAGGCCTAGCTATGCCACTTGAATGATCGCACGTGAGAAGAGACGTGTTATATCCAGAGCTTTATTTGCTATGACTTTTCCTGTCTTTCACTCTGATGAGAGATGTTTCAGATCTGTCTGGATCTCTGATGAAATCAAACAAAAACAGAGCCCGCCACTAACCAGAGACACATGAAATGTAACTGAGAAGAAAATAAATCTTGTTTGCTTGAAGTCACTAAGTTTGGAATTTGTTCATTTCCATAGTGCAGCCAACCTTGTCTATCCTGACTGATACACTGATCAAAATAAAAGAGACAGGGCTTCCCTGGTGGCGCAGTGGTTGAGAGTCCACCTGCCGAAGCAGGGGACATGGGTTAGTGCCCCGGTCCGGGAAGATCCCACATGCCACAGAGCGGCTGGGCCCGTGAGCCATGGCCGCTGAGCCTGCGCGTCCGGAGACTGTGCTCTGCAACGGGAGAGGCCACAGCGGTGAGAGGCCCGTGTACCGCAAAACAAACAAACAAAAAAAAGAGACAAAAGCTCTCCCAGTGTTCTGGCCTTAATAATAACCCAGCAGCCAGTTTCATGGTATAAACTTAGATTTAGTCACATGCAGAGGGGGCAGATACAATTCTTTTGTTCTGTTTTGCAAAATTACATATAAATATGACAGACAAGTTAGATGGAATTATAAGAAAATACAACAACAACAACAAAAAAAGAATTCCGCTTCCAGCAATAGTGGACTAAAGACCAGCTTTACTACTGAGAACAACTAGAAAAGCTGAACATTAAATATCAGTGTTGGGCTTCCCTGGTGGTGCCGTGGTTTAGAGTCCGCCTGCTGATGCAGGGGACATGGGTTCGTGTCCCGGTCCGGGAAGATCCCACATGCCGCAGAGCGGCTGAGCCTGCGCGTCCGGAGCCTGTGCTCTGCAATGGGAGAGACCACAACAGTGACAGGCCCGCGTACCGCCAAAAAAAAAAAAAAAAAATCAGTGTTAAGGTACCATGTAGGCCCCCAGGCAGTGAGGATGTGCAGGGCTTTAACACATGAGCTTGGAGGGGGACATCATTCAGTACCAACATATCACTGACCCAGCTGTGCACTTGGAATATTCACCAAGCTTGACAGGTAAGGGCAATAAAACTAGCCTCTACAAATTAAAAGAATTAGGAACACAAGTCAATTAAGCTAGAAATTTCTTTAAGAAAAAGAAACAAATTAATTCTCCTTATTTTCAGTAGTTATGTTCTTTAGAGTGAACACTGACTAGGTGAACATGAAACATTGCTTCTAAGGAAGTATGTTCACATTTATACATATCTCACATAAATTATACTCTTAAATATTAAAAATACTTATCCTGGTAGAGTCTATTTTCTTTATTTTGCAAAAGAGAAAAAGGAGGTTCAGATGTGTTTAGTGACTTCCCTGGTGCTGCCCCACTAACAGGTGTCAGATTTGGGATTCAGACCTCATCCAACAGGTCCCAGAACCAGAGCTTCTTGTGCTGTACTTCATCATTCCTTTCCCTGTCCATCCTCTGGTTGCTTCTATGTGAAAGCTGAAACAAGAAGAAGTGTGCTCCCCTGTTCTGCCTTAGCTGGGTAGAACTATGCATCAGGTAACTCAAATTTTTCAGCACTTGGTGCAAGTCTGCTGATGAGCAGTAAAGTGACAGGGTATTGAGTTTGGGGTTACAAATAAATTTTAGTGAATAGGCAAATTCTCAAATACAGAATTCATAAATAATGAGGATAGACTGTAACTAGAAAATATTCATAAATATGGTAATTAAGCTATGTACTTCTGAAAACACAATGGGTTAAAAAGAACTCACAATGGAAATCAAATAATAATTTTAACATCATAATAGTAGGCAAAAAGCACATCAAAACTTGTAGGATGAAGCTAAATCAGAACTTAGAGGAAAATCAAGTGCATTTCAAGGCATAGATTAGAAAGGAAGAATAAAGAAAAGATGTGGTAAAGATAATAGCTAAAGTAAATAATTGATCAAATACACAATAAATTAATTAAAAGAGAATCATTTGTTTTTCTTGAAAGGACCAATCAAACTGATAGAGTTTTGATGACTTTTACTGATTTGGTGAGAAAAAAAATGGAGGGAAGACAGAATTAATTAATATCAGGAATGAAAAAGTGGTATCACTTTAGACCTTATAGACATTACATTGTTCATAAGTTTTGACAAACTTTTTAATAGCAGTGAATAATTTTATAGCAATAATTAGGAAATAGTAGATGAAATAAAAATATCCTAGAGAAATACAATTTATCAAGAAGAAAAATGGAATATTTAAACAATTATTCTATGTTTAGTAAAGAAATTGAATCTATAATTTAAAGCCTTTCTATGAAGAACACTCTTGTTCTAGTTGTCTTCACTGCTGAATTCTTCCAAACACTGTAGGAAAAAATAACAGATATACACACACACCACACACACAAACAAATACACACACATATTCTTCTGGATATTATTAGAAAAAGACAGAATACTTCCTAACTCATTTTATGACCCTAACAACAAAAAAGAAATACAGGTCGATGTTTTTCATGAAAATGGAATGGAGTCTATAAACTGACTCACAATGATATGAGCACTTGATTTATGAAAATAGTGTCAGTACAGAGGTGTTGAGAAAGATGACAACTTCAATAACTTTGTTAGGTGAATAGATATACATATGGAAATAAAGCTGACTCCTGCCTTAAAACCATCAATGTCATGTGGATAAAACTTCTAGATAATATAGAAGAATTCTTACATTACCTTGGGGTAGGCAAATATTTCTTAAACAAAATATGAAGAGCTGTAACTATAATTTAAGGAAAAGATTGGTATGCTGAACTATTTTAAAGGAAGAACTTCATTTCACTATAGACACCATTATGAAAGTGAAAAGGCAACACAAGGAGTTACAGAAGATTTTGAGAATTTGAAAATGAACACATCCAGAATATATTAAGAAATCTTTCTATAAAATAGATAACTAATAAGAACCTGCTGTATAGAAAAATAAATAAAATAAAATTCAAATAAAATAAAAAGAAATCTTTCAAATACCAAGAACAATAGAAAAAATTCAGTAGCAAAATTGGCAAGAATTTTGAACAGGCACTTCATAGGTGAAGATAATAGAAGGTCAATTAAGAACATGAAAAGATTCTTAGCTTCATTAGTCATTAGGGCAAGGCTAAAGAAAAACATCATAAGCCACCATTATATACCCTCCACAAGATGTAAGATGACCAAGACTGTACTGCTAATACCATGTATTAACAATATTGTAGTAATGGAGAATTTACTAGGTGCTCTTGGGAGTGTAAATTATGTTCACTCCCTTTGGGAAGCTGTCTGGCTGCATCTTGTAGACTGTAATATATTTGTGCAATTCAGCCTCTAGGTACACACAACTAGGAGACATAAAATAGAATTCCACTATCAGTTTTGTTTATAAAAACTCCAATATACATCAAAAGATAAATAAGTGGATAAATAGATAGATGGATAAAGTAGAGACCATTCGGGCTTCCCTGGTGGTGCAGTGGTTGAGAGTCCGCCTGCCAATGCAGGGGACACGGGTTCGTGCCCTGGTCCGGGAGGATCCCACATGCCGCGGAGTGGCTGAGCCCGTGAGCCATGGCCTCTGAGTCTGCGTGTCCGGAGCCTGTGCTCTGCAATGGAAGAGGCCACAACGGTGAGAGGCCCGTGAACCGAAAAAAAAAAAAAAGGTAGAGACCATTCATGATGGCATATGATACAAAACAATGAGAAAGAACGAACTGTTACTATAAACCATACACAGTAATCTCACAAAAATAATGATGAGTGAAAGAAGCTTGAAAAAAAAGCATACTTATTGCATAAGTATTAAAAAACTGAGAAACAGTAAAACCATGCTAAGGTATTTGAAATTTAGAGATAAGTTACAGTTGACTTGGGAGGGAACACAAAGGCTGGCACCGTGGCTCACACTGTCCTATTTCTTGACCTGTGAGTTTGCTCCATTGGGGACTTGGTTTTGTGGCAACTGATTGAACTGTTTTGTTTACTCTTCTGTAACTATGTTATAATTCAATGAAAAATTTTAAATAACTTTTAAATACTAAAGCATGATTTAAATTATTCAAAAACAATGACACAATCTGAGACTATACAGCAATTTTAGAAAAGAAACTTTAGAAATCACCCTTCTGGGGCTCTGCTTTGCTGTTAGAATATCTAAAATTCATTATTTGGACTTACAAAATGGCAAAAGTTAGTTATTTAGATAAGTAATCCAGAAGAAAAGTCAACATAAATATTATAATATCTAATTACAGCCTGCTAGTCTGGAAAATTAATTTTATAATTAAAAATTTAAACGTTATTATAGAAATGGACTGTTAGAGTTGATTTTGGTTTGGGAATCAGACTATGTTTTAATAAAGTAGAATGAATTTTCTGTCACTTTTCAAAACTAGCTGACCCTAACTTTGCATATTGTTAATTATAACTATGAATTACCTGAAAAAGTCTACTCTTATCTAGTCATTTCCATATACTCTCAGTAATGAAATCCATATTAATGTAAAAGCATTTTAAATAATTACTTTCTGAAATAGCTCTGAGGTTAGAAGTTTGTTTATTATGGACAAAAAGAAAATAAAATATTGAAGTTGCTTCTGTAGAATAAAATTAGTGATAATACTTCTCTGTTTTGGACACTATCCCATGGTTTGGATGCTGAAGACTTAAATGAATCCAATTATGAGACTTCAAAATATTGCTACCCTGTAAGACAGAAATTTCTCACCAAAATATTATAGTGCTTAAAATTGTCACTTACTAACCAAAGGATCAAAGGAATACTCAACTTTATAATGTTCATTGTATTGGGCTACTTCACCACGGTTAGTTTACCAACAATTTATCACAGAAAAATACAATTAATAATTATATTTTACACATTTGATTGTAATAATGAGCTCCATTTGGATACTCACTAGCTAACACTGAAAAGATTTACAATGAAGATGTCAAAAGTTAATAATCTTATCACCTCTTCTTATCCCTAATCGCCTTATACACACACACACACACACACACACACACACACACACACACACACACATCTTCTATTTCCTCTTTGTGTCTCAGCAGATCTTATAGACAGGAGTAAAGTGCAGACACAGGCAAAGGATATGCAATAAATATTGTGTTCATAAAGGCAAAATAGACAAGTAATGAACAGGCTTTAATCTAGTCATTTTTTTAAAAAATCTTTGTTGGAGTATAATTGCTTTACAATGGTGTGTTATTTTCTGCTTTATAACAAAGTGAATCAGTTATACATATACATATGTTCCCATATCTCTTCCTTCTTGCATCTCCCTCCCTCCCACACTCCCTATCCCACCCCTCTAGGTGGTCACAAAGTACCGAGCTGATCTCCCTGTGCTATGCAGGTGCTTCCCACTAGCTATCTATTTTACGTTTGGTAGTGTATATATGTCCATGCCACTCTCTCACTTTGTCACAGCTTACCCTTCCCCCTCCCCATATCCTCAAGTCCATTCTCTGGTAGGTCTGTGTCTTTATTCTTGTCTTACCCCTAGGTTCTTCATGACATTTATTTTTTTTCTTAAATTCCATATATATGTGTTAGCATATGGTATTTGTCTTTCTCTTTCTGACTTATTTCACTCTGTATGACAGACTCTAGGTCCATCCACCTCATTACAAATAGCTCAATTTCATTTCTTTTTATGGCTGAGTAATATTCCATTATATATATGTGCCACATCTTCTTTATCCATTCATCCGATGATGGACATTTAGCTTGCTTCCATCTCTGGGCTATTGTAAATAGAGCTGCAATGAACATTTTGGTACATGACACTTTTTGAATTCTGAATTACAAAAAAATAAACAACCCAATCCAAAAATGGGCAGAAGACCTAAATAGACATTTCTCCAAAGAAGATATACAGACTGCTAACAAACACATGAAAGAATGCTCAACATCATTAATCATTAGAGAAATGCAAATCAAAACTACAATGAGATATCATCTCACAACAGTCAGAATGGCCATCATCAAAAAAATCTAGAAACAATAAATGCTGGAGAGTGTGTGGAGAAAAGGGAACAGTCTTGCACTGCTGGTGGGAATGTGAATTGGTACAGCCACTATGGAGAACAGTATGGAGGCTCCTTAAAAAATACTACAAATAGAACTACCATATGACCCGGCAATCCCACTACTGGGCATATACCCTGAGAAAACCATAATTCAAAAAGAGTAATCTAGTTATTTTTTATTGATAAAACAAGTAATCTGGGCTACACATAATTTTAGTCTTTGCAGATTTAACAACAGATATTCAAAAGGCAAACCAGTATTCACAGTAATAGCAGAACTTTGTTTTTATCAAAATTTACAGTGTATAAAGCTCTTTCATATATCTGGTCTGGTTGTATCCTTATAACAATCTCATTCACTTGTCAGGGCAGTTCTATAGATGAGTAAATGACACTGAGAAATTAAAGGAACAGCTCAAAGTCATACAAACTGGTAAGTGTAAATTGTAGCTAGAACATTTTCATAACCAAATCAATGTTTTCTCAATATTCTGGATACTTTCTGAATTTACCTTGGCATATATACCATGAAAAATTATGATTATAAACAGATTCTTTCTGCTCATGAGCATAAAATATACTCCCAATGTCTTCAGTGAACAATGGCTCAGTTCTCCTTGGTTCTAATCTTTATGTCACTTTCAAAACTCCTTCAGTACCTTCTTCAGGTTCTCAGCTTCACAGATACAGAGATATTGAAAGCTGAACCTTGGAAAACTTTTAAATTAATTGGTACTTAATATTGAATAGTTGAGGAACAACTTGGAAGTAGTTTTTACAAGGTTTAAAAAATATAACCAGTTGAGAAAAATGAGAAATCCAGTTCTTCTAGAGATTGGCTGTTGAGAAATATCAATACATAAAATTGCAAATAATAAACCAGATGAACCACAAATTATTGTTTTCATGAGAAAAAGGATTCTTCATTTTAGAAAATATATGTATACAGAGATTCAGTCAATGACATACATTTTAGACATATAAAATAATTGTGGACCCAGAAAAGCAGTTCATAAGTTGCTCTTCAGTGGAGTATCTGTGTAAAAGCTGGCGAACTATGTAACAGTCACCGGATCTTGGTTATAGAAGCACATTAGTAATCTTACCCAAAGTAAAATGGACACTTGAAACTGAATTGGAACCAGAGCTGAGGTGTAACTCTTCCTCAGTTGTTGATTTTCCCCCCATTGCTCCAAGGAGTGTGACCACAACTGTCTCACTGTCTGGAGCAGTCTAGAGAAAGGTGTTAGGCATGTAAGTTCTGGAGATAGAAAGTCCTATTTTCAGGGGCTTCCCTGGTGGGGCAGTGGTTGAGAGTTCGCCTGCCAATGCAGGGGACACGGATTCGTGCCCCGGTCCGAGAAGATCCCACATGCCGCGGAGCGACTGGGCCTGTGAGCCAAGGCCACTGAGCTTGCGCGTCCGGAGCCTGTGCTCCGCAATGGGAGAGGCCACAACAGTGAGAGGCCCGCGTACTGCAAAAAAAAAAAAAAAAAAAAGAAAAGAAAAGAAAAAAAGTCCTATTTTCAAAATCTATTAGCTATGTGACCTTGGGCAAGTTTATTAAAACCTCTGAGTTTCAGTTTCCCCATCCATAAAGTAGGAATAATAATAAAACCTCTCTCTTAAAGGCATGTGGGAAAACTAAATGCAAGAAAAGCCTTTCTCACAGTACTTGTCACATAGTAAGTACTCAATATGTAATAGTTATTATTACTACCATTGCTATTGATGTTATTTCTGTTTCTTCTAGCCCTTTAATATGACAAGTGTACAGCCACAATCTCACATCCTCAGAGTCATGCTGACCTTGTATTTTAGGTTCTTTGATGAGTGGAGTTTCTATGAGTTTCTATGAGAAACTGAGCTGGTTTGTCCATTCTTAACCTTTCTTAAACTTCTCATTAATAAGAATGGATAAACCAGCTAGTCTTTTCATACCTGAAACACAACTGTCTCATGACAAGGCCTGGACAGTTTTTCAAATTAGTTTTCAACAGGTTACTACCTGCATTGTAATCTACTTAATAAACTCTATGGAAATAAAAGTTCTCAATCAGACCTCACATTATTTTATTTTACTTGTTGCAAAAAGTGTGGAGAGTGTTCTGGTTTGAGGAAAGGTTATCCTTTTGGGGAGTTGTAGGAAGTGAAAATTAAAAGAGTAAGACCAGATTTTAGAGAGTGTTTATTTAGGACATCAAGCTGAAGAATTTAGACCAATGATAACAAATTTATTATATCTTTCTGGTTTACTCTGATGGATTACTACAGGCTTTCAAAATTTCTGAGTTAAAAATGATTGTAAGAGCATGTCTTACCTCTTCAAGAAAACTTACTGCCATCAATTATCAATGTCTGCCTTGAAATATGGAAGGACATGTGAGCTGTGTCTGCAATACTGAGCTAGACTGTGTGGTCAGAAACAGGGAGAATTTCTAGAGAAATCTCATTCTAGAGTCTTGAAGGAAGATTGGTTTGAGTAAGCTGTGTAGGGCAGACTGAAATGGCAAGGCTGAATCAGAGACTAAGTGGTTGTTAAAATAAATCAGACAGATTCCTCACAACATCTTTTTTGTTTTTCTAGGGTATTCATTTTTTCAAGTACCCCTAGAAGACTTATACTTCCACCAAAGTGTCTAAAAGCAGGGTGCAGTCTTGAAGGTTAGCACTGCAAAGCAGATGTGTCTGTAGTCAAGATCTACTTCTTCACAGTGTATTAACAACCCACTCCAAAATCTCAGAGACTTAAAGCAGGAAATGTTTATTTCTCATTCATGATCTGTGTTCACCAAATGCCAACAGCAGGTCCCTCCAACATCTTCCCCACTCAGGGACTCAGATTGATGGAAACTCTGCCATCTAAAAGGGCCACTCTGAAGAGAGAAGAGACCCTTGCAGAGTCTTACACTGTTAAATAAAGGTTCTTACATAAAATTGTCACTGTGGCCCAGGACCACTGGCCAGACTGGTCACATGGCTCTGACCAACAGAAGACATTGGGGGCAGTGAAGTAAAATCCCTTCACATGCCTGGTAGCAAAGACGGAGCAGATATAGATGAGATGATGAGCATTAGAAGAAAAATTCACTATGCTGCTATAGACAAAAACACATTTAAATTGTAAGGTATTGGAAAATGTCAATATTCCTGAACTGGTGAAAGGGGAGCTCCCTATTAGAAAAATTAATAATGATAACCATGATTGATAACCTTATCTGAGGTTGCCAGACACCTGACTGTGTCATGACTTGCTCTGATAACAAGTCCACTCTGGTATCAGCACAGATGAGGTGTTAAGGGTAATTGACATGGAATGCGAGGCTCAGAGGGGTTAAGGATCAGCACTGGGTGTGTGGCTGATGAGTGACGTAGCCATCGGTTTCCTATACTCAAATAAAGTAGAGCAATATTTAAAATGAGTGTTCTTCCAACTTTAATGTTCATGTGATTCACTTGGTGGGTCTTATTAAAAGAAGATTCTGGGGCTTCCCTGGTGGCGCAGTGGTTGAGAGTCTGCCTGCCAATGCAGGGGACACGGGTTCGTGCCCCGGTCCGGGAAGATCCTACATGCCACGGAGCGGCTGGGCCCGTGAGCCATGGCCGCTGAGCCTGCGCGTCCAGAGCCTGTGCTCTGAGGCGGGAGGGGCCGCAGCGGTGAGAGGCCCGGTACCGCAAAAAAAAAAAGAAAAAAAAAAAAAGAAGATTCTGAATCAGTTGTCTTGGGGTGGGCCTGAGAGTCTCCGTTCCTAACTAGCTCTCAGGTAATGGCCAGGCCCTGATCCGTGGAGCCACAAGACTTATGATAAACCACACATCTTTTCCTGCACCTTCTCCATCACCACAGCCTGCACTGCCCCCTGCTACTCTTCCACATGCAGAGGCCCTTAGACGCAGAGCAGGATGCACCTGTGAAATCGCACAAATGTCCTTGAACTTGTTAAAACTTTTAGTAAAACTTCCCAACGTATACAGATGACAAGGAGAAAAAGCACACTAATTTTGAGACTATATCATCTGATTCACCTTTGAATTGCAGTGACAGTCAGCTGACATGTGTATCAGATGAGGACATCACCGCCTCAGCGGCACGTCCACACCCGGGGACGTGCGAGTTAAGGAGCGAGGGTGACTGGGTGCTGACTCAGTGCAATTGTACATTTCATTGTGTTTATACTGATAGCTATTAACACTGGTGTTCTGTGCAAATTACATTTATTACTTTCTTACCGAAGTCTCCACAGAGAATTCAGTGTTTGCCACTTGACTACCTACTTGACATTTTGAAGGGTAAGTGTAACTCTATTATAAATTACATCTGGAGGTCACTATGTGCAATTCAATTCAAAGCAGAGGAGCTGAACAACAGCAACAACAAAAGATCACGGTGCGTCAAGGACAAGACAGAAGACAATTGACTGGAGGCTGGTTAGTCAGAGGGTCTTTGGGAAAAATTTGTCTGAGACTTTGGTGGTCAAGTTTGCCTGCCAGACTCTGGAGGGACCCATCAGTCAGGTGTGACTCACTGCTGATTGCATCATTAAATCACCATCACAGGCTTGATTTGTCTCATCAGGTCAAGTGAAAAAAAAAATTGTTGGTAAGCTGTTTTCAAATTTTCTTACTGAGGCTTCACCAAATAAATCTATATTTTACGTTGAGCCAAGCTAATCTACCATAAAGTTCTACCCTTAATAAAAAAAGTAGGTACCATGCTTCCTTAAACAAAGTCAAATTACTATTTTTAACAAGCTGGAGATACATTCATTATGTTAACTCTCCAGAAATGTATTCGATAGACTGCAGGTCATTTTGACTTTAGGAAAAGGGGAAAAGGTAAAGGTTATTATAGACTATTGGACAAATGACTAGTCTCCATAAAATCTACAACTAAATTCAGTTAATATTATAACAGCTTTCATGGAGGATAAGTTGATTTTTGGTTTACATTATATTCTAAATGAAATAATTTAAAATGAGGAATATCGATGACTTAACTAGAAGCATAGGTGTGCAAATATAATTTTCCAATATGTGAAATGCTGGTATACTTTAGGGATTCAGATATAATTATACAGTTATTAGGGAATAACAATTCTGAGATCCTACTCTATTCCAAAACACTAGAATAGGTGTTACGGGAATAACAAAGACAATATTGATGCTAATAATCTAGCTTCATTACAGTGATAATTATCTTTCCTCTAAGATCTTAGATATTCAAAAATTTATCAATAACTATGATAAATAGCCTGGTACCAATTTATATTGCTCCCAGTTGTATACAAAAAGTGATTATTTGACTTCACGTTCCTTAACTCTATGACCTTTCCTCAGAGGGAGAGAGAAATCTCAATTTAGAGAGGTTTTTTTCACACGTGTTTTTTTATGTGTATTTATTTTGTGAATTATTTGTTCATTTTACAGGTCTTCTTCTTTATTTTATTTATTTAGAAAATGTTTCAATATTAAGAATCTAACACTTCACCATATTCACAAAATGTTAGTTAACCATGTCAAGATATATAAGGATTCAAAAATCAGTCAGTAAGACTTTTTAAAAGCTGTATTAGTTTCAACTTGGCTATATCAGTATAATCAGTAAAAATAATAATGCCTGTTTTGTAGACAAGATAGTGAAGTTTATATAAATTACTAGATAATAATATACCAGATTTAGAGGCATGCTCCCTAAACATTTAAGATTCAGATAGTTCCAATCTTACAGAAACTCTTTCAGTGTTAGAAAAAGAGGTAAAAAATCTCCCAACTATTTTTATGTAGTTGGAATAACCATTGAACTTAAATCAGACAAGGACAGGATAAGAATAAAAAGTTGTGGACCAATTACACTTACAAATACAGACGCAAAAGCTCTAATGCAGGGCTTCCCTGGTGGCGCAGTGGTTGAGAGTCCACTTGCCAAAGTGGGGGACACGGGTTCGTGCCCTGGTCCGGGAAGATCCCACATGCCGCGGAGCGGCTGAGCCTGTGAGCCATGGCCGCTGAGCCTGCGCGTCCGGAGCCTGCGCTCCACAACGGGAGAAGCCACAACAGTGAGAGGCCCGCGAACCGCAAAAAAAAAAAGAAAGCTCTAATGCAGAAAAACTGTGGTGGTATAATAAAAGCTAGGATAATCTCAGAAACAAAAGGATTAAATTAGATGAAAGAAGAATAAAAAGAAAATCTATCTGGTCACATAAATAGAGACAAAAAATACCATTTGATAAAATCAATATCTACTTATGATAAAAGCCATTGCTAATTAAAAATAAAAGCAAAGGAAAACACTCAACATATTGAAGGGTATTAACTCAGTTGAAGGCTAGCTACTAAACGTTTATGAAATGTTACAATTAACAGGAAAATATTAGAGGCACTCTGTTTAAAATGTGAAAATAGATAAGGATGTTTTCTACCCTTGATTATATTCACTTTTATTCCAGAATTCCCTAGTAAGTATAGTAATACAAGAAAAATTAATAAATATGTAAAGAAGAAGTAAAACTATCATTATTTACAGGTGATATAACTCTCTATGTAGGAAACATAAGAGAAAATGCAAGGATAACATTGGAATTAATTTTATATACCAATATATACCAATACAATAATTAATCAATTGCATGTTTATACAACCACAAAATTATTAAAAGTGTAATTTTTAAAAAAGTATAATTTATTATAGCCACAAAACTAAAGAAATGAAAGCTATCATGAATAAACCTAACAAAATATGTGTATTACTTTAATGGAGATGATTATATCATTTGTTACTAGAGAGTTAAAAATTCTCAATGAATTTGAACAGATAAACTATATTTAATGAACAGATAAACTATATTTATTTTGACTTACTATTACAAAATGATCAATTTCCTCCCCAAATAACTTAAACATTTAAAGCAACTCCATTGAAAATCCTGACAGAGTTTTCATAGACATTGTTAAGGTGATTTGACATTTGTACAGAAGAGTAAAGGACCAAAAACTGCCAAAATTTTAAAAATTAAAGCAAAGTGAGGATACCTGTCCTAACAGATATCAATATTTACTCTAATGCTGTAGAGAGTTGTCTGGATGAACATACTGATCAACTAAGTAAATAGAGCATCAAGAAAAATACCTCAATGTGTGCAGAATCTTATATATATATGGGAAGAGTGACATTTAGATCAGAAAAAAAGAATGTATTATTCAGAAATTTGGAAAAATTGATTATCTATATTTAAAATTTTTATTTACTCCTTCAGGAATAACATAAGAGAGAATTACATGAGAATAAACTAAATTTGAAAAGCAAAATACTGCAATTTTAGAAGATAATTTTTTTTAATTCTTGGGTAAGGATTGTTTATAAAACATACCAATTGTCAAAAAAAAAAGGCTGATAAGTTGATTGCATTAGAATTTTTTTCATCTATAAAAAATCATTTGCATCTACAAGAAAGAATTTTTATGCACCTTTAAGGCATGATGAAAATTAGAAAGATAATCCATAGATTTGGAGCCTATATTTGCCATTGTATATAAAATCTTCAACAATAAGAAAAGACAAACAACTTAATTGAAAAATGAGCAAAGGATATGAATAGGAAATTCATAAAGATAAACTAAGTGGCTAAAAAACAGATAAAGAGATAATCTTACCAGTAACCAGGCAGATATGAATTAAAATCACAATAAAATGATATGACTACCAATCAGATCACGGGGTAGGGGGTAGACTTATAGTACCTATTATTGGCAAATACTATAAGAAACAGGAACTCTTATTCTCTTGTGATGGGAGTACAGCAGAACTCTTTGAAAATGCAATTTGGTTATTGCTTATGAAAGCTGAAGAGGTGGTATTCCTCGAGGCCAGCATTTTCACTCCTAAGTTTTCTCTCACATGAATACAAGGGGACATCAGTAAGGTTTGCAATAGTGAAAACTAGAGACAAGTGGTGGTAAGCATTATCCCAGCTCACCAACACCTCATTTCCTTTTGAGGTTTCTGGAAACTACTGCTCTGAGATGAACCACGTGGCTGGTTCTGGCCAGCAAACTCCCTCCCCACACCATGATGACTGTGACTTTACAGGTGGGAAGGCTTTATCATCTGGATCTCTGAGTACTCTGTGGAACTAAATATCTTGTTCCACTATAGCAGACTTCCTGAGCAAGAAATACATTTTTTTCTGATATTTTCTGGCTGTTTCCTGTCATAGCATAAATTTAGCCTCTCCTAACTGATATACAACTTAAATGTCATCAGCAGGAGAATTAGTAAATAAATTGTAGAACACTAATATAATGGGATACTACACAGCTATGAAAAATTAATGAACTAGAATTATACATCCAAACATGAACAAATCTCTCCTCAATGATTATGAGTAATTGTAATAGAATATGTAGAGGATGATATAAAGAGAGCTGGTGCTCTATATTGTTTAGTAAAGCTGTATTCCTATTTAATAAAACAAAGAAGTACCAGAAGTTAGGAAACTCAGCTTCAAGATAGTGGTTGACATCCCAGAAAGGAGTGGAAACAATCAGGTTGAAATACCTAGGTGCTTGTATTTGTACTTGTAATCCTTCTTTATTATGTTTGGTGATAAATTTGTGCTGTTTCATTTTTTCTCTACATTCATAGTTGCCTGAATTTGTTCAGCCTACTTTTTTTAAAAAAGAAGACTTTTTCAAGGTTTCCAGAAACCTCTGAAGATATCAGTTTGGGGATAAAACAGTAAGCTTTACCTATTTTTTCATATTCCTCTGCATTTTGCACTCCCTTTAGATTTGGAACCATTTCATAGTTAATAAGCTCCAATTTTGCCTTCCAGAGTTGCATTTTGTCTAAATATTTTTAGCATCAACAATAATAGTGAATTATTAACCCTAAATTACAGGCTATTCCTCAGTTTATGACCAAAAATACTCACAAATTCAGTCATGTTATGAATAACTTCTCTTTATCATACCAGTCTGGGAGTTGGGTTTGCTTTACTTTCCAGAAATGTGAAATCTCTGCTCAAATGGTCATCAAGAGCTTCCATTTTTATCCACTTGAAGGCAAAAATAAAACTGTGGTGTTGAAAGGAATATTATATGTATCTGCCATTTATTGAAAACCATGGAAAAATAAGTCAAGTTGCCAGATATGATGTTTTTGACTTTTGAGGTGATGGACAAGAGTCCATGTAGATTATTAGCAGAATCTCTGATACTAAAGCAGTGAGGCAAAATATCAGATGGTGCTTTTCCTAAATCAAGTTAAACAAAACTGGATGTGTTTCCAAGCCCTGTCCTTCTTAGCTGTGCATAGAACATGGATATTTTCTTTCTGATCTAAATTTTGCTTGTTGAATTTCAACTTTTTGATCCATATTGCAGTTTATAAAATGATTCTGTCAAATAAGAATTTTTCTTTGATGGAATCAAAATTCTCAGAATGGATGAAAACCAGGAGCTGGCTATATTGAGAAAGTTAATATAAGTTATCAACTTATGTGCCAAATAAAAATGTTATACCTGCCAACTTACCTGCTTCAAAATATGAGAAAATATTATCATTGCACCCAGAGTAAATGTTATTTCTAAAAGGCATTGTTACAATTTAATTTCTTTGTTTTAAGTCACACTAACAAGAGTATATCCAGCACATAAGGTTCTACCAAGAACTCCAGTTGTACATAACTCTTTTGCTTGGCAGTGCAGAAAAGTAAATATTTAGAGCACTTCAAGACAGCTCTTTTGTAACAGCAAATTGAGTTTGGCTAAAGCCTTATCCATTTCAAATGGATCATTCTCATAAACAAAATATCTACACAGTCAAAAATATTTTTCAGGTCATTTTAAAAGTAAGAATATATATAAGCCTCATTTTCCTTAATAATCTTTATATGTTCTAAATTTATTTTGACCTCATGGAAAGAATTCAATGAAAGATTGTACTGCATGAGACACACACACACACACACACAGAATGTATAGCACAGATAACTATATTCTCTAGTATTATTTTTCATCATCATAGAAATACATTTTAATATGAAGAAGTTATTCCTAAGTTTAAAAAGTGATACACACTAATATACACCTTAAAAACCTGAGGGTTTATGACTATGTTTAATTTTTACTTTGTTTTTAAATATTCACTTTGATATGATGGTATTCATTTTTCCATGCCTCTTAATTTACTCCAAGAATTTAGCCCTAAAATCACTGTATTGTTTTCAATTGTTCACATTGTTTAATATGAAATAAACACTTAAAAATACAGTAGCTGAATTTATCATTGACTTTCAAGTGCTTATAAGTATAATCAAAATAGAAGAATGAAATTAAAGTCACACCATATAAACATTTTCTTATACATACATATTCAAACCTTTCCTTATGAAGAAGCAAAAATGTACTTATTAAATCCCTCTTTCTTGAATATAATCTGTGACTGATAGTATGACATAATGATTCCTCACAATAGATACTTCACATCTTCTGAAAATTTGTTTCTATCTCAAATATTTTATAGTCCAAGTCTAAGACCTTAGAGCATTCCTTTTTTATGTATGAAAAATGTCCATGGCTCTAGATATTTCAATAAAATATCTAAATTTTGATGCAGATATATCATGGGAAGAGTAGACAACATGATAAAAATAATGAACAAGCCCAATATTCCATAGCAGCACTAAGTAATGGCAGATAAGCAAAAAACTTAACTCCTGAAGGTTTTCAGTTACTCCATAATTTAAAAGCAAAAATGATCATTGTAATTTAACATTAACAACCATGACTTCTCATTCTTTCATTCAGTGTGGTGACATTTCAAACTTTTAGTACATATTTTAAATTGTTTAGTGTTTGGTCACACATGCATTCCATAGCCATTGACAAGTATAAATAAGCCTTTGAAGTAATGAAATATTTTGCTATAGAGTTAACTTGGTGCTACTGCTTCAGAATAATTTAACTCTCTTGAACCAGGTCAAACACTTTACTTTTAATCCTTTAAATTGAGTTTCATGTCACTTATTCATATTTTGACAGGGTTATAGTACAAATTTCTACTTACTCTATGTGAATATTGACTATTTTTAGATATTGCTGAAGACTACAGAATATTCACTAGATTTTTTTTTTATTCCCAACACGGCATAATAGCAAATATCCCAATATTAGTGAGTCAATTCATATTTATTCAGTATTTAGTATATAGATTCTAGTTTGCAAGACAGATTCTGCATGCAAAGTAGTGTAAGTCCTACCTTCATATCTTGATAAAATCTATGAAATGAGCCACAACAAACTTCTACTGAGCTGTTGCCATATGAACAAACTCACTGAGAATAAATCATTGGCATTCAAAATCTCTGCCTTCACAATGCTGAAATATACAGAAGGTTCAAGGAATTTGAATATGACCAGGCGATAGTTAAAATATTGGATGGCTACTTTACAAATTTAATTTTAAAGAGTGTATAAAACAATGTAAATGAATCCAAACTGGTAGATTATTGAGAACTGGCTGCTTTTGCATAAATATTCTAAGGCATCACCTTGTACAGCTTATATAAAATACTAATTAGGTTTAATAATTGACATAGAGTTTGTTGTTTCCATAATGCCAACTCAAACCTTTGAGTCTGATTTTTTAAAATTATGCAGCATTAACTATTAAAGTTTTAATTTATTTTGACATATTTCCACCAGGGGGCACTGCCCACATTTAATGTAAAAATTAAAACATTTTCTAAACTGTAAATGTGTCTGTCTGACAAATATTTGTCCCAAAATAATTTATTTTTAAGTCTAAAGGTTAAACATTTGAGTAAAAATACAATGTTATATTTCCATCATATTTACCTCCATAATTTGGGCAGGACATTTGGTTAGAAAATGCCCTTTATGAAATCATGAAATTTAGAATGCTTCACTTTATTTAAATCAACAACTAAAATCCACACTATTGTCCTAGCAAGAGTTAATGCATTATCTTCTGAATGTTAAAGAAAAGAATTTGCTTAATTGAAATTAGTGGATTAGATTTAAGTAATTGTTACAGTAAAAGCACTAATTCAAACGGATAAAAATAACTTAGGGGTTTTTATTGAGATAAGACTGTATAAGAAAAATGAAATGCATTTTTCCTGCAGTCTATTCATGAGGCCCTAGATTCCTCTAGTTCCATTAGTACATTAAAATCCTGATTCTTTTTTTAATATCGTTGTATAATTACAGGAATTAAATACTCTCTCACCATAAAGACATACATTAAGTGTTAGTATTTATAACTCCTAGAGTTAAAAATATCCCCTATGTTTAAAAAGGTTGATTTTCAGCTTACATTTGTTTTTCTCTTTTTAAATCTATCAGAAAAATTATGTGTTTTTATGTTTTTTTGTAACAACCCAACTGAAATATTAGTTTATTTATTCATGTTATTTAAAATAGATGTTATTGTTTCTGTGGTTTTAATAAAAGATTGTCACAGTGTACTGCAAAAGTAACACAAATAACAGCAAATATTCACAGTCTAAAGTGTAGATAATTGCATTGCTTGAAAGATCCATCTTAAGATAATAAGTAGAAAAACAGAAATCTACGGCTTAGATCAAGAGAAAGTACCCCTCACATTGCTAATCTCTTAAATACTTAAAAGCCTCTATTTCTTTCAAATGACAAATCGGTTATAAAGTCCTCTGTAAATCACCAGGCTGATAACACTTTCGATTTTTTAATCTTTCCAATGTTGCTGTAACTGTAGGTATGGGATTAACATGGCCTTGCAAGTTTCAAATTTTAATCAATCAAAAATCAAGGACTTAGGGACTTCCTTGGTGGTGTGGTGGTTAAGAATCCGCCTGCCAATGTAGGGGACACCAGGGATCGAGCCCTGGTCTGGGAAGAACCCACATGCCACGGAGCAACTAAGCCTGTGAGCCACAACTACTGAGCCCACGTGCTGCAACTAAAGAAGCCCGCATGCCTGTAGCCCATGCTCCACAACAAGAAAAGCCACTGCAATGAGAAGCCCGTACACCACAATGAAAAATAGCCCCCGTTCGCCGCAACTAGAGAAAGCCAGTGTGCAGCAATGAAGACCCAATGAAGCCAAAAATAAATTATGAATAAATTAATTAATTTTTAAAAAGCAAGGACTTATTGAGCATCTGTAAGATACCCAGAAAATTCCACTATATAGAATTTGAAACTTAAACTCCTTCCATTCAAATCCTACTCTCTCATTCCTGTTCTGTATGAAACTATTGGCTTTCCTTTAAATAGGTGTAAGAAAAAGCCACTTGCTTATTCTAACAAGCAGTCATAATAATTTGAGGGGGTGTAAATGTATGTTCATCTCATATTGTAGATATAATAGAAAAGAAGATGCAGTGACTGTCTTTATTTCTTTTATTGAATTTTAATTTTATTTTGGAGTGTAGTTAATTTACAAGGTTGTGATTTTTTAGCTATACACCACTTGATTCCATTATACATCTACATATGTCTATTCTCTTTCAGATTCTGTTCCCATGTAGGTTATTCCAGAGTGCTGGGAACAGTTGCCTGAGTTCAAATTAGGTCCTAGCTGGTAATCTGTTTTATATATATTAGTGTGCATATGTTAATACCAACCTCCTAATTTATCCCTCCCCCCAACCTTCTCCCTTTGGTAACCATACTTTGGTTTCTATGTCTGTTACTCTGTTTCTGTTTTGTGAAGTATAGTTTATTTGTATCAAGTTTTAGACCCCACACTTAAGTGATATCATATGATATGTGTTTTTCTTTGTCTGACTTACTACACTGAATATGATCATCTCCAGGTACTTCCATGTTGCTGTACTTGGCATTTTTTTCATGTGTGTAATACTCCATCGTATATATGTACCACATCTTCTTTTTTGATTCATCTGTTGATGGGCATTTTGGTTGCATCCTTGTCTTGGCTATCACACATAGCTCTGCGAGGAACGTAGGGGTGCATGTGTCTCTTCCAAGTATGGTGTTCTATGCATATATGTCCAGGAGGGCCGCTGTCAGATCATAGGGTAGTTCTCGGTGTATTTTTTTTTAAACATTTTTATTGGAGTATAATTGTTTACAATGGTGTGTTAGTTTCTGCTTTAAAACAAAGTGAATCAGCTATACATATACATATAACCCCATATCTCCTCCCTCTTGCGTCTCCCTCCCACACACCCTATCCCACCCCTCTAGGTGGTCACAAAGCACTGAGCTGATCACCCTGTGCTATGTGGCTGCTTCCTACTAACTATCTATTTTACATTTGGTAGTATATATAAGTCCATGGCACTCTCTCACTTCTTCCCGGCTTACCCTTCCCCCACCCTGTGTCCTCAAGTCTATTCTCTATGTCAGTGTCTTTATTCCTGTCCTACCCCTAGGTTCTTCAGAAACTTTTTTTTTTTTTTTTAGATTCCATATGTGTGTATTAGCATACAGTATTTGTTTTTCTCTTTCTGACTTACTTCATTCTGTATGACAGACTCTAGGTCCATCCACCACACTACAAATAACTCAATTTCATTTCTTTTTTTCTTTTTTCTTTTTGTGGTACGTGGACCTCTCACTGCTGTGGCCTCTCCTTTTGTGGAGCACAGGCTCCGGATGCACAGACTTAGCAGCCATGGCTCACGGGCCCAGCTGCTCCGCGGCAATGGGGATCTTCCCGGACCGGGGCACGAACCCGTGTCCCCTGCATCGGCAGGCAGACTCTCAACCACTGTGCCACCAGGGAAGCCCTCGTTTCTTTTTATGGCTGAGTAGTATTCCATTGTATATATGTGCCACATCTTCTTTATCCATTCATCTGTCAATGGACACTTAGGTTGCTTCCATGTCCTATTGTAAATAGAGCTGCAATGAGCATTATGGTACACAACTCTTTTTGAATTATGGTTTTCTCAGGGTATATGTCCAGTAGTGGGATTGCTGTGTCATATGGTAATTCTATTTTTAGTTTTTTAAGGAACGTCCATACTGTTCTCCATAGTGGCTGTATCAATTTACATTCCCACCAACAGTGCAAGCATGCTCCCTTTCCTCCACACCCTCTCCAGCATTTATTGCTTCTAGATTTTTTGATGATGGCCATTCTGACTGGTGTGAGGTGATACCTCATTGTAGTTTTAATTTGCATTTCTCTAATGATTAGTGATGTTGAGCATTATTTCATGTGCTTGTTGGCAATCTGTATCTTCTTTGGAGAAATGTCTATTTAGGTCTTCTGCCCATTTTTGGATTGGGTTGTTTGTTTTTTGATATTGAGCTGCTTGTAAATTTTGAAGATTATTCCTTTGGCAGTGACTGTCTTTAAGGGATGTGTTAGCAAAGGATTCAAGAGAGAAAGAGGCAATGATGAGTTCACTTCTTCAAAAATGGGTGTTGCAGTTGTTGTAAAAAATCTGTCAGTGAGATGCTATGCATCATCTCCATTGAACACACCTTAAGTCATGGAATTCTACCTCCATACACTGTCTTGAACTATCTGGGGATTCTAAGTAACTGATTGACATGCAGATTCTGTCCTGTACAGTAAAGGTTCAAAGGATTTCTGCTCCCAACTCCTCCCACCTCCATGGCAAAACTAGTTTTGCCTCTATTTACACATTTTTCTCAACGTATCTTTATGCTCTATCATTTTTTTTTAAACTTTTGTGAAGTGGATAATATATATCATGCTTACCAGTTATGGTTCCCTCATGAGTGAAATAAAATTTTTAACACAGTTCATTTTTATATCTTTACAAGAGTCACCATTTTACCATTTTTTTAAAAATTATCTTTAACAATTATCTTTTACAGAGTTGGGTTGGATATGAGAGTTTGGACCTCAGCAGTTTGTTGGTAGACAGCACCTGAATTCACGGGAGTGGATGAGATCTCCCAGGGAAAGTAGGTATAGAGGGAAAGAGGGATGGATAAAGAATCTTGAAGAAAGCTATAATTTAAGAAGTGAATTTTTGGAAGTATTCCCTTATATCAAACTTTTTTTTCCCGCTTTAATCCTACTAAAAGAAATGTAATTTTCACTTCTCAATTCAGATTAACATTTCTGGAGCAGAAACCCATAGAACACATTGTTATAGCAATTTGAATAATCACATTTTACAAGTAAAATTTGCAAACCAGAGCCCATCTAGAGCAGCAGTTTTCAATCTTGGCTGTGCCTTGGAATCACCTGTGAGATTTTAAAATGCTGATACCTTTATTCCATCCCCAGAGATTCTGATTTACCTGATTGGGGGTGGGGGGTCTGGGTCTGAGATTTTCAAAAAGTACCCCAGTAATTCTAATGTGCAACTGAGACTGAGAAACACTGGTCTAGAACGTATGGTGAGGTTGCAGAGGGCCATGGAAATGGTCATGAAGAAGTCTTCAGGCTGTCTTTAAACACTGGGAACATTATAGGCGATCCTCCATTGTGCTTGATACATATAGAAACAGGACATTAAATGGTGGCTGTTTAGGCTCACACTAAGCAGGAAACTTCAATTTAAAATGTATTAAAATATTATAGACTGCTAAGTCAACCCTTAAGCCTTTGGGGATAACTAGCATAGTTCTGTCTTTGATACAACATTGTAAATGTGTCCGAATCAGTCATCTTCTTCAAAAACAAAACTGAGTACACTTAATGGCACTGTGAAAGAAAACTGAAATGGCCCATTGAATATTTTCATTACCTGGAACATTGAATACATACCTCATATTTTCCCTGATAAATCTACTGTCATCAGCTTTCTCTTTGTCAAGGTCAAGACAGGGAAGTTCCCATAATACACAAGTATCTCTATCAGACTCTCAGCACGAGTTTGAAGAAAAGCTGTAGGGAAGTGACTCACCAGATAACTTATGTATAAGTTCAACTTTTTCAGATTCCATGTGTAAGCGATATCATGCAGTATTTGCCTTTCTATGTCTGGCTTATTTCACTTACTACATGTCTTATTGGTTCATCCATGTTATTGCAAATGGCAGGATTTCCTACTTTTTTAAGGTTGAATATCATTCAGTTGTATATATATACCTCATTGTCTTTATTTCTTGGACATCAATGGACACTTAGGTTGTTAGGTTTTTTCCATATCTTAGCTGTTGTGAATAATGCTGCAATGAACATGGGGTGCAGATACCTCTTCGAGAAACTGATTTAATTTCTTTGTGATATATATATATATATATATATATATATATATATATATATATACACACACACCCAGAAGTGAGATTGCTGGATTTTATGGCTCTTTTCTAAAAAATAAAATAAAATAAACTTAGGTTTATGATTAAAAAAATAATGAGAAGATTCATGATAAAGTAGATATAAAATGAATGGTGATTGCAGGGATTAGGAGTAGGAGGAAGTGGAGAGTTACTATTTAATGTGTTCAGTTTTATAGGATGAAGAGTTGTGTGGGTGGGGAGTGGTGACATTGAAGCAGCAATGTGAATGTACCTAATGCTACTGGACTACAGTCCACTTAAAAACATGAAGATGGAACATTTTGTGTGGTGTGCATTTTACCACAATTAAAGTAGGTAATAATAAACTAAAGCTTTTTTAAAAAAGAAGTATTTAAAATTTTTAGTCTTCCTTCATAACTTATTTCTGAATTTGTAAACATTTTGGAGATTTCTTTTTAAACTTTACTTGCCCGAAGTACGCTTTTTATTGTTTTTTACTCACTTTTACTAATCTAATCTATCTCTCTTAATTGGATATTGTGGGTTATCTTCTTTACAAAATCAGCCTTTGGAGTTAAATGTTGCTGATTTTTGAACTGTGTTCAGTTGAGAGCGACTAACAAGATTTATGCTCAGTCGAGAGTAAAACTTACTAGACCAGCACTCCAGTCTTGGTATCTATTTTACTTCAGTTTAAGAAAATATAAATTAAACTCTCCTTCCCTCATTTGGGCAAGAAAGACAAACATATTAAATTTTAACTCTCCTTTTTTTCATTAGATAAAGAATGCAGTTAATAAAAAGTTTAAACTATTGCCATCATAATAACATTGTCAGAACAGATTCTATGTTGAATGGAATCACTCAGTTTTGCTGTTGTGTCAATTGGTTATAATATTATGTGATTCTGATATTAATCTTTTGATGCTCTTTCTATGCGTAAAATATCTGGTAACCTTTAATAGAAAGTAATGTATATGGGACTGAAAAATAAATAATCTTTCTCTCTCTGTCTCTCCCTCCCTGCTTCCTGTACAATCTTTCTTCCTTCCTCTCTTCCTACTTTCTATCCAACCAACCTGCATTCTCTCCCTACCTCCCTTTCATCCTTTTGTATATACTTTATTCCTTCTGTCACTGGACTTCTTTCCTCGTTCTCTTCTTTCCCTTTAGTTTCTACCTTTTCTTCTTTTATATCTTTGGTTAGACTTAGAATAACTTTACAAAAAGTCTCCAGTCTCTTTGAAGGCAACTTTTTTTAACTGAAATATACCCCGTGATAAAAAGATTGGAAGAAAACATTTATATCATGAATAACTCGTTTCTGAACAACTATTTTGTCTTTATCTTCCTTGACTTTTTTATGATATAGGGAATTAATCTACCACTTTTAAACTCTATTTATTAATTTTCAATATACAACACACTGCTTAATTTTCAATATACAACACACTGCTTGTTAATTTCTACCTAATTTGAAAGACTTTCAATCTGTTTTTTGTTTCTTACCCTCCTTCCTCATATTTTCCTGCCTCCACCATTCCCTTACCCTAAAGCTCTATTTTTCTATTTTCTCTCAAACTCAAGAATTCAATTTTCACTTATAACCAAGTAGTTCATAATATCATCTTCTGATAATATGTCCCATACAAAGTGTGCATTTCTAATTACCACAGCCTACTTTCTTTTGTATGATCCTTTATCTATACCTTCCCTTGGAGAAGCAGGGTATTACTAGTCTTTCTAAGCCAGGTTTCTCATTTATAAAATAAAAAGAATAATAGTAGCTGCATCACATGATTGGTTTGAAAATCAAATAAAATAATGCATTCATAGCATTTTTAATAGTGCCTGGCACACAGTGAATGTTCCATAGATGATTCCTGCTATTGTAGTTGTTGTGGTTGTTGAGATGTCACCATCCAGATGTGAATTCCTCATTATCTTATGCCTAGGTCATGAAAATATTTTTCTAATGGGATTTATTTCAAGTCTTCTGTCTGATTTATCAGGTACTGTATTCTAAAAGTAATCCTTCTAAAATTCCACTTTTACCATTTTACTCCACTCTGCAAAAAGCTCAAAAGTCTCGCTTCCTGATTTTCTCAACTATCAGTACCTATATAACATTCTTTTCTGACTGTTATGGAATGGTTGTGTCCCCCACCCAAAAAAGTAAATTCATATTCCCCCAATGTAATGGTATTTGGAGAAGGGGCTTTGGGAGGTAATTAAGGTTAGATTAAGTCATGAGAATGGGGCACTCTTCATGGAATTAGGGGCCTTATAAAAGGGAGAAATCACTCTCTCTCTCCCTCTTTCCAAGTGAAAGGACCGAGAAAGGGCCATGTGAGGACATAACATGAAGTTGTCCTTTTGCAACCTAAGGAGAGAGCTCTCAGCAGGAACCAAATTGGTCAGCGATTCTAAGTCTTTGATCTTGGGCTTCTCAGCCTCCAGAACTGTGAGAAAATAAATTTCTGTTATTTAAGGCACCCCATCTATTGTATTTTGTATGTCAGCCTGAGACAACTAAGAAAATGACTACAGTGATATTTCCTGAATTTTAATTTCTCATCATGAGAAATTCTAGCATATGCATATTTGATCTTTGCAAATTTTCTGTATTTTCAAATTGCATTTCAGAGTGAGTTAATCTTAAACCACTTCCCCTGAGGATAATTATTTAAAATAGTAACTAGTTGTTAAGAAGAGAAAAATGGAGATGAAGTGTGACACAGAGCAGATTAGATATTGTGTTTGTTTGCAAAAGAGACATGTTAGTAATAAAGTCAGAATAGCTTGGGCTCTTGAACTACATTTTTTAATATTTTATGAAACAGACAGAAGACCCACCTAAGGAAATTTAATTGGAATGTACTGTAATAAATTTGCTCATTTATTGGCTTAGAAGTAGCTAAGGTATATAAAATAGGGTACTGAGAAAGGAGAAGTGATGAAAACTAATAAATAGACAAATAACAACAAAACTTACTTTTATATTTAGAAGAGAAAATTGGATATCATGTATTTTAAAATTTAAGGCAGACTCAATTGTAAGAATCATCATTTTTAAGCATAAACACCCTTCAGTTAAACTATGAAACATGCTTTCTTTTCACATGGAAATTTGACATTTATTTGAGCTTTATATATAGTAAGCTTTTAAGCTTAATTTAACATAAATTTTATTATATACTTTTGTGCATACATAAAAAGGAAAAGTAAGCAAATAAACTGTTCAAAGTATCACTAAATTTTTAAGAGTCTAAGTTATTCTTCAATTCATGAACAATGTTTATGATTTTTCACACTGTATGATCTGCTCTGTCATTAGTTCTTTAAAAGTTCCATAAAAAATTAAACTTTTTAGCAGTGTGTGCTCAAAGCAAGATTTGCAGTTATGTAGAGCTGGTGTACTTTTAATTACTGCTTAAGCAATGTTAATAAACATCTTAATCACCACATTTCTCATCCCTTCCTTGCCACCATTTGGTTTCTGAAGGTTGACAGATTACTTCACTATGATTTCCTGGATAGTTTTATAAGTTTAAATCCAACAAGCAAGATTTGATGCCAGAATACCTGATACCTGAACATTCTCCAGGAATGAAACCTAATGGAATTGTTGCCTTTCTGCATTAATTGTAAGACGTTGATTAAAAGATGCAGCCCAATTTCAACAAGTTAAACATTAAAAAAATATGTCTTAGTGTATATGAAATTTGGTAGATATAGAAAACTTTCTTTCGTCTCAAGTATTTCTGTCCTTCTTCATTTCTGGTTGTTGCTGAAATTCTAGAAGTGAAAACAATTCTAAGTCAAGAAAACAAAAAAACGTTAAATATTTGAATGGAGGACTAGTGTGCAAGAAAGTCAGAAAATAAAAGAAAAGCTTCTGGGTATGCATATTATCTATAACAAAACCAATAAGTCATTGAAACTGTTAGGAAGCACTTTAAGTGCTTCAAAACACTAAGGTGAAAACAATTAGAGGAATATTTGGAGGGGTGGGGCAGAGTGCCAAAGGGAAATAATACTCATTCACAAATTACTACCCTCTAGGCATTCTATAGATGCTTTACATATATTGCTAACTTAATTCTTACAAAAGCCTATGTGATAGGTGTCATGGCCATGTATGGTCATGAAACAGAAGCTTTTACAGATTGAGTCATCATACTTGTAGGTGACACAGTAACATAGTAGAAGTGTCAGTTCCAGTCTTTAGATGCCCAAACTTGTATATTACTCCACTTTAGCCTAGAGCATATTGTCTTAATCTTTCTTATTTGATGAAGACTCAACAATTATTTCTACAACACATGCCCATTCTTAACTTTATTTTTACTACATTGATCCTCAAAGGATGAGATGGGAGAGAAACAGAGGCTCACTTTGAAAATTACACTGAATAGAGTGCAGAACACATCTGCCCCCATTTCTGATAATGATTAACACATTTTTAATGCATTTTCAACAAAGATAATTAAATCCATATTAAATAAAGAGGTAGTTATGAGATTGTCAAAAAATGTTTTAAGATATCAATTGCTTGAGGGTCTAATCTACTACATCATGTAATTAAAAATAAACAAATGTCAAAGTAGATGAAGAAAGATTGTATATGGAAGAGAAAAATGATGAAAGGTTTGGACAGATTGCAGTGCACACTCAAGTGCACCCTTCACTGACTTGGTTAGGATCAGACAGTTATGGAAAAGCAACTGAAAATAAGGATTATTATTATTATCATAATTATCCCTGCCAGTATAGCTGTATGAATATTCTGTGTCAGGCACAATGCTGCATACCTTATAAATATTAACACATTTAATCCTCACAACAGACTTAATAGTGAATAACTAAGTATAATGGAAGGTTTTATCCAACTTAAAATACAGCACAAAAGGGCAAAATTCATAATTCTTAGATATAATGAATACTATTTATTATTGTTTTCAAAACACATGGTAGTGATTACATTACCATTTGTGGAAAACTCAGTATATGCTTCTCTGACTTAAAGGGCTTTCAATAATGGTTTCATGAATTCTAAATACTTGATTATCAGGTGAAATGAATGTGGGGAGAGACTGCATGGATTTTATCCCAATCACTGAAATTCCATGTGCTGTTCTCCAGTGGATCAGAGAATGAGAGCCCTGAAAGGGAGCGGTCTTGATGTTCTCTCATGGGAGGGGGCTCTAAGACCTTCTCACAAGATTTTTGGAGCCACTGGAGTTTTGTGGAGTACTGCACTAATAATGGAAACTCTCTCTCTCTCTGTATTTTTACTGTGCAATTTCTATATATTTTCAAATACTTTGTGGATATGGACTTAAAAAAGAGAAATAGCTTATTATCAGGAAAATATAAAAAACACTCCACCCACAACTTTGGAAATCAGATTAATGATTCCTCCATGCTATGCTCTGTCCTAAGTAATGTATTAGGCACTGGGTCACACGTAAGTTTTCAAATCACTCCACCCCCGCCTTCAGGGAACTTGCAATCCAGCACCAGTTCCTGGTGGAGGAGAGAAAGATAACTTGAGTCTCTAAAGAGCTGTGAGAATTCTGCTCTCTGTTTCCATTTTTAGACTTTTACCTTGGCTCCACTGGCTGCAGTTCATTTTGCTTGGAATGACTCAGCCCAACTCTCATTTTAATGGTGTGTGTCTGGCATCAGCCATTAATTGTTCTTATTAAGTTGTAGCTTAGTAGTGAACATTGACATATGTGTTCGAAAAATAAACAAGACTTAATGAATGTTTAAATTGAACCATGACCTTGCGGGGCTTGTACAATATTGATAATTTGCCATTTCTAAATTAAACCATATCTTAAGATAAGCAAGAGGATCTGTACATGAAAGATAACCTCCCATTACCAAAATACATCATTTGATAGTAACAACATTTAATAGACACCTACACCCAGTTAATGACAATCATTTGTTTCCTTAAAGATGAGAATGCTTCTTGGCAGGAATAATTGTTACTATGAAATTAGGTTTCCCTGAATTGTTATTACTCACTATTTAATTAGTAGATGACTCATTTATTCCATGATAATCTATTATTTCATGGATTACATGCTGTATCTGATTCATTAGGACTGCTCTATTAATAGCCTTGAATGCAGTTTCTATCCTTAATGCCCCGCCTTCCCTCTTCACACTGCATGCAGTAAACATTTTAAATTATTCTAAAAGCAAAATTCATGCACAGTATTCTTCATGCTAAAGATACCTCAAATAAAAATCAATTAAACTCAAGTTATTATGGAAAATTGACTTTAAACTCAGAACTATATCAAGTAAGATGGTCTGAGTGTAGGAAGAAGTCAAAAGAAACTACTTACCCGTTGGAATTTATACTTTCATTGGAAAGGTAAATATATATGTGGACAAAGAATGTCACCTGCCATATTGTTGCAGGAAGGGGGGCCCCTTCCAGGGCCCAAGAGTGGGATCTTGTCTAACACTAGAGAATGAATTGTATGAGGAGACACATGTGCTGACAAAGCAAGAGAATTTATTGGGACGGGGAGCCTGGGCAGAGAGCAGCAGGGTAAGGGAATCTAGGAGAACTGCTCTGCCATGTGGCTCGGAGTCTCAGGTTTTATGGGAATGGGGTTAGTTTCCGTGTTGTCTCTGGCCAATCACTCTGACTCAGGGTCCTTCCTGCTGGCATGCTCATCACTCAGCCAGGATGGATTCCAGCGAGATGGATTCTGAGAGGTTGGTAGGACATTTGGACAGACATCTCCTCTCTTCTTTTGACCTTTCCCGAATTCTTCCAGTTGGTGGTGGCTTGTTAGTTCTGCATTCCTTACCAGGACCACCTGTTGTAAGATAACTCATGCAAGTGGTGGCCATCATGCCTGGCCAGGGAAGGTGGTTTTGGTCAGTGGTTCCCCTAACAATATCAGTAAACAAAGGATGTTTTGGCCATCAAGCCATCAGCCATTGCAGCCACCCCCAATGGTGCACCCTCAGGGGAATTCAGGATGGAAATAAACAGGATACTGGCCCTAGATAGTTAAGGAATATATCAATGGAACGCTTTCATCAAGCCCAGGCTCTTGTATCTTCCCATATATAGAAAAATGCTAAACTCATTAATTTGAGACGTCTGGTTTCCTTTAATTATCAGTAATCTTTTGATGTTCTGACTACTTGGTTTTTGCAAAAACTCCTGTATATGCTGGCTCCTCCCTTACCTCTTGGGAGCTGCCCCTCAGAGCTATATGAGAGGCTGCCTCCTGGGCTTGAGTTCTCAGTATGTTCACCAAGTAAATCATAATTCTCAAATTTTAGGTTGTGCACTTTTTGACACATATATGAATTTATATATGAAAGTATGTGAAACTTACATATGATAAATATACATATGAAAGCACATATGTGTGCACATGTATATGTACATACATACATCCAGGTATGTATGTGAATAAATGTTGTAGGGGAGCAAAATTTGCCATGCCAAAATGTCTTTTTGGCATGTGAATTATTTTGAGCTGAAAACAATTGAGGCCCAAAAGATTCAGGAAGTTTTTCTTTTTACTTCCCCCTACCTGCCTAAAGAATGTAGATAGAGGACCTGTTCCAGGAAAGGAGCTATTGCCATAGATGAACTAGGTATGTGGACAGAAAGAAGCCTAGCAAAGCCCATTCATTAAAATTCTTCTCTGTTTCGCATTGTTTCTGCCTGGCCCAGCAGACATTTGTTTACCAAACCTTTGCTTTTCTGTCTCCACATGAATTGCCTTCCTCCCCTTTGAAGTCCTAAACCACTACCTCCAACATCCTCTTCTGTCTTTAGCTAAAGATGGTATTTAAGGTATTTAAGGTGAGTGTTTCAGTCATTTTGGTGAGTTACTTACTTTTCCTGGGTCTTTCCCAGGTATACTTGTTATTAAACTTTTGTTTGATTTTCTCCTATAAATCTGTTTCATGTCAATTTAACTCTTAGGCCAGTCAGAAGAACCTAGAAAGGTAGAGGGAAAATTTCTTCCTCTTCAACAAATGTTCAACAGTTCAAGGTACTGAAAACCTTTTTAATCTAAAGTAAATGGGACAAGGTTTTTTTTAATTTGTGTTTTTTTTTTTAATGTACTATACTTTGAAAGAGAGTGCCATGCCAAGGTTATAATAACACAACTGTTAACTACTAATAGAGTCTTCACATTTTCTTATCTTTTATTTCTCCACTGAAAACACAAATGAAATAATTTAATTAGAAATTTCATGAAAATATTTTTAACCAAAAATACACAGAAAAATATTTTTATCATTGTAGTACTTTCTCTTTTGCTAAATGGTCTCCAAAATACTTTTGTTGTATAAATCTTATACTTTGCACATCAAGTACTAATATTTCTTATACAAAACTTCCCATCAGACTCAGAGCACTTTAGTCATTCATAACACAATTAGATTTCATCACCTCCTCCTTAAATCCCAGAAACTGGTGTGGAAACATACACTGAAAGATGTCCATGTCATAAATTGAAAGCTTAAACTAATGATATAGTTCTAATGATTTTATTAATTATAATATTTTCACATTAGAAGAGGCTTTTGAGTGGAGGAGAAGATGGTGGAAGAGTCAGGCACGGAGATCACCTTTCTCCCCACAGATACACCAGAAATACATCTACACATGGAACAACTCCTACAGAAAACCTACTGAATGCTGGCAGAAGACCTCAGACCTCCAAAAAGGCAAGAAAGTCCCCACGTACCTGGGTAGGGCAAAAGAAAAAAGAATAAACAGAGACAAAAGGATAGGCATGGGAGGGAGCTGTGAAGGAGGAAAGGTTTCCACACACTAGAAACCCCTTTGCGGGCAGAGACTGCGGGTGGCGGAAGAGGAAACCTTTGGAGCCGCAGAGGAGAGCACAGCAACAGGAGTGCAGAGGGAAAAGCAGAGAGATACCCACACAGAGGATCGGTGTCAACCAGCACTCACCAGCCCGAGAGGCTTGTCTGCTCACCCGCCGGGACGGGAGGGGCTGGGAGCTGAGGCTCCGGCTTCTGTCGGAGCGCAGGGAGAGGACTGGGGTTGCGGCGTGAACACAGCCTGCAGGGGGTTAGTGCACCACGGCTAGCAGGGAGGGAGTCCGGGAAAAAGGCAGGACGTGCCGAAGAGGCAAGAGACTTTTTCTTACCTCTTTGTTTCCTGGTGCCCGAGGAGAGGGGATTAAGAGCGCTGCTTAAAGGAGCTCCAGAGACGGGCGTGAGGCGCAGCTAAAAGCGCGGACCCCAGAGATGGACATGAGAAGCTAAGGCTGCTGCTATGGCCAACAAGAAGCCTGTGTGTGAGCACAGGTCACTATCCACACCCCCCTTCCGGGGAGTCTGTGCAACCCGCCACTGCCAGGTTCCCGGGATCCAGGGACAACTTCACCGGGAGAACGCACGGCACACCTCAGGCTGGTGCAACGTTACACCGGCCTCTGCCACCACAGGCTCGCCCTGTACTCCGCACCCCTCCCTCCCCTCGGCCTGAGTGAGCCAGAGCCCCCGAGGCAGCGGCTCCTTTAACCCCGTCCTGTCTGAGCGAAGAACAGACGCCCTCCAGCGACCTACAGGCAGAGGCGGGGCCAAATCCAAAGCTGAGCCCCTGGGAGCTGTTAGAACAAAGAAGAGAAAGGGAAATCTCTCCCAGCAGCCTCAGAAGTAGCGGATTAAAGCTCCACAGTCAACTTGATGTACCCTGCATCTGTGGAATACATGAATAGACAACGAATCATCCCAAATTGAGGAGGTGGATTTTGAGAGCAAGATTTACGATTTTTTCCCCTTTTACTCTTTTTGTGAGTGTGTATGTGTATGCTTCTGTGTGAGATTTTGTCTGTATAGCTTTCCTTCCACCATTTGTCCTAGGGTTCTAACCATCCGTTTTTTTTTTTAATTTTTTTCTTAATAAATTTTTATTTTAATAATTTTATTATATTTTATTTTACTTTATCTTTTTTCTTTCCTTTTTTCCTTCCTGTCCTCCCTCCTTCCTTCCTTTCTCCCTCCCTCCCTCCCTCCTTTCTTTCTTTCTTTTTCTACTAATTCTTTCTTTTTATTTTTTCTCCCTTTTTTTCTGAGGTGTGTGGATGAAAGACTCTTGGTGCTGCAGCCAGGAGTCAGTGCTGTGCTTCTGAGGTGAGAGAGCCAACTTCAGGACACTGGTCCACAAGAGACTTCCCAGCTCCACATAATATCAAATGGCGAAAATCCCAAAGAGATCTCCATCTCAACACCAGCACCCAGCTTCATTCAACGACGAGCAAGCTACAGTGCTGGACACCTTATGGCAAACAACTAGCAAGACAGGAACACAACCCCACCCATTAACAGAGAGGCTGCCTAAAATCATAATAAGTCCACAGACACCCCAAAACACACCACCAGACGTGGACCTGCCCACCAGAAAGAAAAGATCAAGCCTCATCCACCAGAGCACAGGTACTAGTCCCCTCTACCAGGAAGCCTACACAACCCACTGACCCAACCTTAGTGACTGGAGACAGACACCAAAAACAATAGGAACTACGAACCTGCATCCTGCAAAAAGGAGACCCCAAACACAGTAAGATAAACAAAATGAGAAGATAGAAAAACACACAGCAGATGAAGGGGCAAGATAAAAAACCACGAGACCTAAGAAATGAAGAGGAAATAGGCAGTCTACCTGAAAAAGACTTCTGAATAATAATAGTAAAGATGATCCAAAATCTTGGAAATAGAATAGACAAAATGCAAGAAACATTTAACAAGGAATTAGAAGAAGTAAAGATGAAACAAACAATGATGAATAACACAAAAAATGAAATAAAAAATACTCTAGGTGGCATCAAGAGCAGAATAACTGAGGCAGAAGAACGGCTAAGTGACCGGGAAGATAAAATAGTGGAAATAACTACTGCAGAGCAGAATAAAGAAAAAAGAATGAAAAGAACTGAGGACAGTCTCAGAGACCTCTGGGACGATATTAAACGCACCAACATTCAAATTATAGGGGTTCCAGAAGAAGAAGAGAAAAAGAAAGGGACTGAGAAAATATTTGAAGAGATTATAGTTGAAAACCTCCCTAATGTGGAAAAGGAAATAATTAAACAAGGCCAGGAAGCACAGAGAGTCCCCTACAGCATAAATCCAAGGAGACATATGCAAAGACACATATTAATCAAACTGTCAAAAATTAAATACAAAGAAAACATATTAAAAGCAGCAAGGGAAAAACAACAAATAACACACAAGGGAATCCCCATAGGGTTAAGAGCTGATCTTTCATCAGAATCTCTGCAAGCAGAAGGGACTGGCAGGACACATTTAAAGTGATGAAGGAGAAAAATCTACAACCAAGATTACTCTAGCCAGCAAGGATCTCCTTCAGATTTGATGGAGAAATTAAAACCTTTACAGACAAGCAAAAGCTGAGGGAGTTCAGCACCACCAAATCAGCTTTACAACAAATGCTAAAGGAACTTCTCTAGGCAAGAAACACAAGAGAAGGAAAAGACCTACAATAACAAACCCAAAACAATTAAGAAAATGGGAATAGGAACATACATATCAATAATTAAGTTAAATGTAAATGGATTAAATGCTCCCACCAAAAGACACACATTGGCTGAATGGATACAAAAACAAGACCCATATATATGCTGTCTACAAGAGACCCACTTCAGACCTAGAGACACATACAGACTGAAACTAAGGGGATGGAAAAAGGTATTCCATGAAAGTGGAAACCAAAAGAAAGCTGGAGTAGCATTTCTCATATCAGACAAAATAGACTTTTGTCTAAAATAAAGACTATTACAAGAGACAAAGAAGGACACTATGTAATGATCAAGGGATCGATCCAAGAAAATATAACAATTGTAAATATTTATGCACCCAACACAGGAGCACCTCAATACATAAGGCAAATACTAAAAGCCATAAAAGGGGAAATTGATAGTAACACATTCATAGTAGGGGCTTTAACACCCCACTTTCACCAATGGACAGATCATCCAAAATGAAAATAAATAAGGAAACACAAGCTATAAATGATACATTAAACAAGATGGACTTAGTTGATATTTATAGGACATTCCATCCAAAAACCACAGAATACACATTTTTCTCAAGTGCTCATGGAACATTCTCCAGGATAGATCATATCGTGGGTCACAAATCAAGCCTTGGTAAATTTAAGAGAATTGAAATTGTATCAAATATCTTTTCCAACCACAATGCTATGAGACTAGATATCAATTACAGGAAAAGATCTGTAAAAAATACAAACACATGGAGGCTAAACAATACACTACTTAAGAACGAAGTGATAACTGAAGAAATCAAAGAGAAACTAAAAAAATACCTAGAAATGTGTGAAAATGGAGACACAACGAGCCAAAACCTATGGGATGCAGCAAAAGCAGTTGTAAGAAGGAAGTTTATAGCAATACAGAAAAAGAAGAAGTAACAACTGACACTGCAGAAATATAAAAGATCATGAGAGATTACTATGAGCACCTCTATGCCAAAAAATGGACAACCAGGAAGAAATGGACAACTTCTTAGAAATGTACAACCTTCCAAGACTGAATCAGGAAGAAATAGAAAATATGAACAGACCAATCACAAGCACAGAAATTGAAACTGTGATTAAAAATCTTCCAACAAACAAACGCCCAGGACCAGATGGCTTCACAGGCGAATTCTGTCAAACATTTAGAGAAGAGCTAACACCTATCCTTCTCAAACTCTTCCAAAATATAGCAGAGGGAGGAACATTCCCAAACTCACTCTACGAGGCCATCATAACCTTGATACCAAAACCAGAGAAGGATGTCATAAAGAAAGAAAACTACAGGCCAGTATCACTGATGAACATAAATGCAAAAATCCTCAACAATATACTGGCAAACAGAATCCAACAGCACATGAAAAGGATCATACACCACGATCAAGTGGGGTTTATTCCAGGAATGCAAGGATTCTTCAATATACGCAAATCAATCAACGTGATACACCATATTAACAAATTGAAGGAGAAAAACCATATGATTATCTCAATAGATGCAGAGAAAGCTTTCAACAAAATTCAACACCCATTTATGATAAAAACCCTGCAGAAAGTAAGCATAGAGGGAACTTTCCTCAACATAATAAATGCCATATATGACAAGCCAACAGCAAACATCATCCTCAATGGTGAAAAACTGAAAGCATTTCCACTAAGATCAGGAACAAGACAAGGTTGCCCATCCTCACCATTATTATTCAACATAGTTTTGGAAGTTTTAGCCATAGCAATCAGAGAAGAAAAGGAAATAAAAGGAAGCCAAATCGGAAAAAAAGAAGTAAAGCTGTCACTGTTTGCAGATGACATGACACTATACATAGAGAATGCTAAAGATGCTACCAGAAAACTACTAGAGCTAATCAATGAATTTGGTAAAATAGCAGAATACAAAATTAATGCACAGAAATCTCTTCCATTCCTATACACTAATGATGAATAATCTGAAAGTGAGATCAAGAAAACACTCCCATTTACCATTGTAACAAAAAGAATAAAATATCTAGGAATAAACCTACCTAAGGAGTCAAAAGACCTGTATGCAGAAAATTATAAGACACTGATGAAATATATTGAAGATGATACAAATAGATGGTGAGATATACCATGTTCTTGGATTGGAAGAATCAACATTGTGAAAATGACCCTACTACCCAAAGCAATCTACTGATTCAATGCAATCCCTATCAAACTACGACTGGAATTTTTCACAGAACTAGAACAAAAAATTTCACAATTTGTGTGGAAACAACAAAGCCCCGAATAGCCAAAACAATCTTGAGAATGAACAACGGAGCTGGAGGAATCAGGCTCCCAGACTTCAGACTATACTACAAAGCTACAGTAATAAAGACAGTATGGTACTGGCACAGAAACAGAAAGATAGATCAATGGAGCAGGATAGAAAGCCCAGAGATAAACCCACACACATATGGTCAACTTATCTTTGATAAAGGAGGCAGAAATGTACAGTGGAGAAAGGACAGCCTCTTCAATAAGTGGTGCTGGGAAAAATTGGACAGGTACATGTAAAAGTATGAGATTAGATCACTCCCTAACACCATACATAAAAATAAGGTCAAAATGGATTAATGACGTAAATGTAAGGCCAGAAACTATCAAAATCTTAGAGGAAAACATAGGCAGAGCACTCTATGACATAAATCACAGCCAGATCCTTTTTGATCCAGCTCCTAGAGAAATGGAAATATAAACAAAAATAAACAAATGGCACCTAATGAAACTTCAAAGTTTTTGTACAGCAAATGATACTATAAACAAGACCAAAAGACAACCCTCAGAATGGCAGAAAATATTTGCAAATGAAGCAACTGACAAAAGATTAATATCCAACATTTATAAGCAGCTCATGCAGCTCAAAAACTAAAAAACAAACAACCCAATCCAAAAATGGGCAGAAGACCTAAATAGACATTTCTCCAATGAAGATATGCAGACTGCCAAGAAACACATGAAAGAATGCTCAACATCATTAATCAGTAGAGAAATGCAAGTCAAAACTACAACGAGATATCCTCTCACACCAGTCAGTATGGCCATCATCAAAAAATCTAGACAAAATAAATGCTGGAGAGTGTGTGGAGAAAAGGGAACAGTCTTGCACTGCTGGTGGGAATGTGAATTGGTACAGCCACTATGGAGAACCGTATGGAGGTTCCTTTAACAACTACCAATAGAACTACCATGTGACACAGCAATCCCACTACTAGGCATATACCCTGAGAAAACCATAATTCAAAAAGAGTCATGTACCAAAATGTTCATTGCAGTCCTATTTACAATAGCCTGGAGGTGGCAACAACCTAAGTGTCCATCATAGGATGAATGGATAAAGAAGATGTGGCACATATATACAATGGAATATTACTCATCCATAAAAAGAAACGAAATTGAGCTATTTGTAATGAGGTGGATAGACCTAGAGTCTGTCATACAGAGTGAAGTAAGTCAGAAAGAGAAAGACAAATACTGTATGCTAACACATATATATGGAATTTAAGGGAAAAAAATGTCATGAAGAACCTGGGGTAAGACAGGAATAAAGACACAGACCTCCTAGAGAACGGACTTGAGGATATGGGGAGGGGGAATGGTAAGCTGTGACAAAGCGAGAGAGAGGCATGGACATATATACACTACCAAACGTAAGGTAGATAGCTAGTGGGAAGCAGCCGCATAGCACAGGGAGATCAGCTCGGTGCTTTGTGACCGCCTGGATGGGTGGGATAGGGAGGGTGGGAGGGAGGGGAACGCAAGTGTGAAGTGATATGGGAACATATGTATATGTATAACTGATTCACTTTGTTATAAAGCAGAAACTAACACACCATTGTAAAGCAATTATACTCCAATAAAGATGTTAAAAAAAATGAAGAGGCTTTTAATCTAGTTCAAGCTCCCATCCAAAGCAAGAATCCTTTTCAGAACATTTCATGTATATAGTCCTTTAAATTCTGTTTGAACTAACTGCGTCACAAGAAAATCTTTTCCAATAATAGATATCTCAAATTTTTAGGAATTCTTTAGGATCTTTCCTAAAATTTCTGCCCATATTTCCTAATCCTACCACCACACATAAGCTTCAAATGTTTAAAGTCAGTAATTATGTTCCCTTCTATGTCTAAATATGTCCTATATCATTAACCATTCCTTGTGAGACTTGCTTTACAGATCCCCCCAATGTCTTACTGAGTTGCCTTCTTAGGGGTATATTTCAACTAGTTAATATCTCTTTAACATGGAACTTGTAACTGAACTCAATGCTTTGGTTCTGGCAGAATATGGCTTCAGATTACATCGCAATTATGACTTCCCATTTTCTCGGTACTTGTACTTGCATTGGGTTTTTCATGAATATTTTATACTGCTGATTCTTAGTATGCTTTGTGCTAGATAAAATCCTTCCACATAAATTTATGTTAAGCCAAGATCTTCTCATTTGGTAGTTAAGAGATGAGAAGTGAACGAGGAAGAGAGAACAAAGCACAGTGCGATGGAATTTGAGAAAGAAGAGTGGCTCAAGCACTAGCTGCAGCAGGGGAGCTGAGGCCTAGAGGAAAGATCTGACCTGGCAGGGCAGTGCTCTCACCCGCAAGATGCTGACTTCAGTACAAAAGAGGTGATGCAATGCAGATAGGAAGGGATTGAGTGAGCAAAGCAAATAGGAGAAATTCCTACAAGGTTTTGGAATTAAAAAGCAGGGAAGGAAGCAGTTCTAAGAAAAAAAAATGCTCTTGTGGTTTATTTTGATTTTGTTTTGCTTGTTCTTAGGCAGAGGAGATAAGAAACAAGTTTATAGTGAAGGAGAAGTTGCTAGGGATTATTCTGCCTTCTTTTTAGTTGTAATCATTTGTGTGCTGACATTCTCTGGGCTCTGTTATAAGCATCTTGAGAGCAGGACTGATTCCCACTTGGCTTCTTAGCACTGTGTCATTCACATAATAGGCACAACACAGGTATATGCTGAATTGAATTGTGTCATTTCTCCCAGTGGGCACATTTCTTCAAAGATTGCTGTGAGTAATTCTGCAATCACAGCAGCAAATTTATTTCATTTTCTTGTTGGTTTCTATCTTGGTCTATAAAAATAAAGAAGAAGTAGAAAGAAAGAAAAAATTATAGAACCATAACAGCAAATTTTTGTTTTTTGGTATTCTTTAGCAAGTAGGATAATATACAAAGTTGAGAGACAGAAACACCATCAAAGTAATGAATGTAAATAGGGAAGAGAAGAGAAGTGAGGACTGAGCCCTAGGGCACTTCAGAATTAAGACGGCAGAGGGGAGGACAATTAAAGTAGTTTGAAATGAACAGCCTGTGAGAGAGAAAGAAAACAAGAGAGTGTGATACCCTGAAAATACAAAGAAGAACGTGTATAAAGAGGAAATGATCAGTGTCAAATACTGCTCATTTTTCAAATAACATAACTGAGAACTGACCCTTGGATTCAGCCACCTGGAAGTCATTGGTGACTTTAAATTAAAGTTCCAGAATATCCAGATACTGCACATAATTGTAACAAAGACGGTGTCCTCTGTTCTTATAGTGGATTTGAGGTTGGGTTATGTGTCTCCTGCTTGCCTTTCAAGGACTAGACATCATATTCTTATAAATATTAGTATTTGCATTATTCATGAATTCATTTCACAAATACTAGATAGCACCTACTGTAAATGGGCCCTGTGTTGAGCCTTTGAGTTGCTGCACTGAACCAGGATGCACAGGATTTGCTTTATTGTCTGTGGAGAGGTAACACATTTTTTGTCTATCCACACACCTTCATCCTCACATAGACTCTTCTTTTTCTCAGATTCAGGCAGCTTTGTGTTGTACTCCTTCCAAATCACAAGAAGAGAATGTTGCAGGATCATAGCTCGTTATGGTAATGCCATTTCTCTAGCTGAAGACTGGTTAAAGAATGGGCATGTCAATCACCATGGCCACGAGCCCTGAGGGGAAGTCCAGGGATGGACTTCTGGGAAGAACACCCAGGTTTTAAAAAGAGATCAGTGAGAGTAAAGGAGTCTCTTTCTGCTCCTGGACTGGTGTCAATGATGGGGTTCAAGACATACTACCCCAAAGCATGGCACCTTGGCATATTAAATATTTTAAGCTGAAGGACTTTGAGAAAAGAGCAGATGCAGGAAGCCCACTCTGACCTCCTCCCCCAACCCTTATTCCCTGAAACCCTCACGTGAGAGGGGCCCTCCTACACCTGGAGGAAAGGAGCATCCTTATCTCTGAAAACAAAGGGATGCTGAGAAGAATCCAACAACAGGCCTCACTAAGTTTCCCCCCTTTTACTCCAATCACCTCCTACTCCCCAAATTATCATATTTCCACATGGCTGTCCACACTTCATCAAACCTAGCATAAAATATGCAGGGCTACCTGTTTCTTGGGGTCTTCATTTCCTTATGAAGGCTTCCATGTCACATAAAACTTAAATAAATTTGTATGCTTTTCTCCTGTTAATCTGAGAACTATGAGATTATGAGTAAATCACTGTAGAAGAAAAAATCAAAATGGTTACTAGATAGAAGTATGGAATTTAACCTGAAGTTGTCCTGAATACTCATAACATTTTGTTACTTGAGCTACTAGACTCTTTATTGTATGGGTACTAGACAGATATGTCTGATAGCCAAATACATTCTGATATCAATTTTTTTTACCATAATTAAAAATGTTTTCTATTATTTGGAGGATGCCTGGGAAAAGTGATGAGGAAAGGGGAAAGTAAATGGACTGAGTGGTAAAAAAGTAAAGTTGTAAAAAATAAAGTTAAACATAATATATTTGATATATTGCAGGGAAGATGTATGAAACAAAACAAGAAAAAATAGTGAAAACAGTTCTAATTTGAAAGAAAATTACAAGCACAAATCATTTATGACAGAATATTTATATAGCTCATCTGCTGGTCTTCTTCTTTCAAAGAAGGAATCATACATAGGAGTCACCTCCATACATGCAGCCTACATTTGGATAATGGATAATAGTGTTAACCTGAAAATATAAATATTGGATGAGAGTTTTTAAATAGTAAAAGCAATGTCTCTAGTGACCAAAAGCCATCAAACACGTTCATTTCCAAAGAAGTTCTTTTGAAGCATGTATGACAATGTAACTTCTAAAGCTAATTTAGGCAGTAAGCTGTGCAATCACCCTGAGCCTTGTTAAGTTAAAGCATACAGGAAGATTTCTTAAAGCAAAATTAAGCTATGAAAAAATCTATCTTGGACCTGCAAGGAAGATGGGATACATTGAGAAAGGCACAAAGTAAATATCCATCAAGAGGGGAAAAAAGAAAACATAAGGCGGAGAAGGTAGACCAGCAAGATAAAGGAGGAGAGAAGACAAATAACTACAAATTTAACTACATCATTTTCTCAGGTCCTTATAATAAACGTTTAATTATAAAGTAACCCAGATTGATATATTTCTCATAGAAAGTGACTCTTTTTTATGCCATTCAAGTTCTAGTTTAGGTCTTGAATTTCAACAGGAAAGCTTTTTCACTTGTAAAATCACATTTAGGAAGCCTGCAAAAGTTGCAGGATGATATGGTCTGAGTGGAAAATCAATTTTAGGATAAAGAAGTTAAAAAAAATTTGTCATTTAGTTTCACTGTCCAGAGATTTCCATATTGATTGTGTTAAGGCGACAATGAACATATACCTTTAAACTTTAAGATAAATATTTTTAATCTTCAGCAACTTCTAAATGGCTAGTCATAAATATCAAGTTCATAGCCCTGGAACACAGTGTACAATTGCTCATAATAATGAACCCACCATCAGGAGACATGGTATGTGATGGAAAGAGGTGGGCAATTCAGAAGTGATGCATCTAAACACCACAACTTTGAATATTAGAAAAAAAGAACAGAGATTTTAGAATATTTACCTTGTGATTCAGCAAGAACAGTTTAAATAGATGAGAATATGTTTTCATTCAATCTATGTCCTTTTAAAATGATTTCATAGTTCTCATTCTCATTTTAAAAATTTGTTGACACTAGAAGACTATTTAGAAATTTGAACAGAGAGAGCAGAAGCATTCGAGAGCATTCCCCACCCGACTACCACCCAGCTCATTACCATCCTGCCTCTCAGCTGGCCCCAAATTCTTGACTGCTCACATCAACATTCACAGAACTCAGAAAGGAGAGGATGGAGAAGAGATGATCTTACCTAGTGACATTGTGTATGCTATTTACTTGCTGAATATTTAAAATAATCATACAAAAATCACTCAAGTTTGAAAAATACATTTTTTTCCATATAAACCTATTTGTGTTAAATAATTTGAGGTATTGAAAATTGCACAATTAACTAGAACTTTTGGGGGAAAAAAGACTATTCTATATAGCAAAAAAGATGTCTCTCAGCTAGATAGACTAATTAAATATTTTTGACTATTTCTAAAAAGGGCAATCTGAATGCCAAAGGGATTAATTTGGCCAGCTCCCTTCATGCAGGAAACCATACTCTGCTGTCTTACAGAGGAACTGAATGATATGTCCCATTTAAGTGTAAGGTGTAAATAAGTCTGGATTATTTCACAGCTGGAGGCTGGAAAGTCTGACCAACTTAAGGAACACTTTGATTACCATTGCAGTTTGATTGACAAATGAAGGAATGGGTTATTGTTTGGGTCAAAACATTGAACTGATCACATCACTTTCTATTTCATTTTGCATCTATATGAATTAGTCCTAAATAATTTCAAGTGGAAATACGTTAGCGACACTTTTAAGAAAAATAATGCTGCACCTCGGTCAGTGTACCTAGGGAATTGATCTTCCTGACAGGTAAAATATAATTTAGAATTTAAAACATGGACAATAAATATATGATTAGGTATATCTGCAATTGGAAAAGAGTCATGAGTGTCTATTGAAATGTGAACACCAGCAATTAAAATTTTGCAAATAATTTCGACCTTGAAACTGATAGCAAAACTGTAATAAAAATGACTATGTGGCTTGAAAGTTTTAGTAACTTCAAAAAGAACTAGTATTTCAGAACACATGGGGAATGTAAACTAACTTCTTTCATTGTACTGCTGCATGAGGGCTAATAAAATAGAAACAACAAAAGCACTTTTAGAACATGATTCCAATGCAGTGTTCATATGCAACTCATTTTATTGAACAATTTAAGTGTGATGTCCAGAAGGCAGAGCAAAATATCTATTTAAATGGTCAGTCCTAAAGGCTAGGTGTAAAGAGAAAATAAGGAGACAAATTCAAAGGTAGATGTTTAGGACACTATTCTTTTAACTGCCAAACCTCTATGTGTGGCAATTTTATTTAATGGTTTATTCTCTAGTGTCTATAAGAATCTTAGTCACAACACATCAACAATAAAGAGAATTGAAAGGAGTCTTTGTGTGTGTACATATATACATCCACATGTGTACATATACTTGAGCATATGAGTGTGAATATAGGAACATATACACACATATGCACATATACATGCATATATATGTGTGTGAATATGGAACATATATACACTCATATTTACAGAAACATGCATATGTGTGTGTGAATATAGGAACTTACACATATGTACATATACATGTGTGTGTGTGGACATATAAATATATACATAATCTAAAACAGAAGTGGTAATCGTTATGAACTGAATATTTCTGTCCCCACCCAAATGCATATGTTGAAACCTCAACCCCCAGTGTGATGCTGTTAGGAGGTGAAGCCCTGGGGAGTTAATTAGGTTTAAACGAGTGGTCAGAGTGGGACCCCCATAAAGGGATGAGTGCCCTTACAAAGCTCTCCCTCTCTCAGTATGCATCATGCAACAAAGACCCACAGGAGGGCAGCTGGTTACAGTAGAAGCCAGGAGGAGAATTCTCACCTTAAACCCAGTCTGCCAGCCCCTCGATCTTGGACACTCTAGCCTCTAAAACTGAGAAAAATAAACGCCTTTTGTTTAAGGCACACAGTATTTTGTTATAGTGGCCCAAGCTGAATAAGACAGCAATGTTTATACAACTTGAGTGTCTATTCCACGTTACTTGTCTGTATGGAACTAAAGAAGTCTTTATTTATTATTATTTTTTTTATATCTTTATTGGAGTATAATTGTTTTACAATGTTGTGTTAGTTTCTTCTGTACAATAAAGTGAATCAGCTATATGTATACATATATACCCATATCCCCTCCCTCTTGAGCCTCCCTCCCACCCTCCATTCCTTACCCCTCTAGGTCGTCACAAAGCATTGTGCTGATCTCCCTGTGCTATGCAGCAGCTTCCCACTAGCCATCCATTTTTACATTTGGTAGTGTATATATGTCAATGCTTCTCTCTCACTTTGCCCCAGCTTCCCCTTCCCCCATCCATGTCCTCAAGTCCATTCTCTATGTCTGAATCTTTATTCCTGCCCTGCCACTAGGTTCATCAGTACCAGTTTTTTAGATTCCATATATGTGCGTTAGCATACTGTATTTGTTTTTCTCTTTCTGACTTACTTCACTCTGTATGACAGACTCTAGGTCCATCCACCTCATCACAAATAACTCAATTTTGTTCCTTTTTATGGCTGAGTAATATTACATTGTATATATGTGCCATGTCTTCTTTATCCATTCTCCTGTCAATGGACATTTAGGTTGCTTCCATGTCTTGGCTATTGTAAATAACACTGCAACGAACATTGTGGTACATGTATCTTTTTGAATTATGTTTTTTTCAGGGTATATACCCAGTAGTGGGATTGCTGGGTCATATGGTAGCTCTATTTTTAGTTTTTTAAGGAAACTCCAAACTGTTTTCCATAGTGGCTGTATCATTTTACATTCCCACCAACAGTGCAAGAGGGTTCCCTTTCCTCCACACCTTCTCCAGCATTTATTATTTGTAGATTTTTTGATGATGGCCATTCTGACTGTTGTGAGGTGATATACTTCATTGTGGTTTTGAGTAGCATTTCTCTAATGATTAGTGATGTTGAGCATCTTTTCATGTGTTTGCTGGCAATCTGTATGTCCACTTTGGAGAAGTGTTTATTTAGGTCTTCCACCTATTTTTGGACTGAGTTGTTTGTTTTATTGATATTGAGCTGCATGACCTGCTTGTATATTTTGGAGATTAATCCTTGGTCAGTTACTTTGTTTGCAAATATTTTCTCCCATTCAGTGGGTTTTCTTTTCATCTTGTTTATGGTTTCCTTTGCTGTACAAAAACTTTTAAATTTCATTAAGTCCCATTTGCTATTTTTGATTTTATTTCCATTACTCCAGGAGGTGGGTCAAAAAGGATCTTCCTGTGATTTATGTCAGAGAGTGTTCTTCCTATGTTTTCCTCTATGAGTTTTATAGTGTCTGGCCTTACATTTAGGTCTTTGATCCATTTTGAGTTTATTTTTGTGTATGGTGCTAGGGAGTGTTCTAATTTCATTCTTTTACACGTAGCTGTCCAGCTTTCCCAGCACCACTTATTGAAGAGGATATATTTTCTCCATTGTATATTCTTGCCTTTTTTGTCAAAGATAAGGTGACCATATGTGCATGGGTTTATCTCTGGGTTTTCTATCCTGTTCCATTGATCTATATCTCTGTTTATGTTCCAGTACCACACTGTAGCTTTGTAATATAGTCTGAAGTCAGGAAGCCCGATTCCTCCAGCTCCATTTTTCTTTCTCAAGATTGCTTTGGTTATTTGGAGTCTTTTGTGTTTCCATACATATCATAAAATTTTTTGTTCTAGTTCTGTGAAAAATTCCATTGGTTATTTGATAGGGATTGCCTTCAATCTGTAGAGTGCTTTGGGTAGTATAGTCATTTTCACAATGTTGATTCTTCCAGTCCAGGAACATTGTATATCTTTCCATCTGTTTGTATCATCTTTGATTTCTTTCATCAGTGTCTTATAGTTTTCTGCATACAGCTTTTTGCCTCCCTAGGTAAGATTATTCCTAGGTATTTTATTCTTTATGTTGCAGTGGTAAATGGGATTGTTTCCTTTATCTCTCTTTCTGATCTTTTGTTGTTAGTGTATAAGAATGCAAGAGATTTCTGTGTATTTTTTATCGGGAAACTTTACCAAATTCATTGATTAGCAACAGTAGTTTTCCAGTAACATCTTTAGCATTTCCATGTCATCTGCAAACAGTGACAGTTTTACTTCTTCTTTTCCAGTTTGGACACGTTTTATTTCTTTTTCTTCTCTGATTGCTGTGGCTAAAACTTCCAAAACTCTGTTGAATAATAGTGGTGAGAGTGGGCACCCTTGTCTTGTTCCTGACCTTAGAGGAAATGCTTGCTTTCTAAAGGAGTTTTTAAAGGCAGTTGAAAGAAACAACTGAAATGCATTAGATCTGAATTCTAGTTGTATTTATCTATCCATGTAATATAATTATTTTTATATTTTCATTTTACTTACCCATAAATGAAGATTTTTGCTATGTAAACTTTAAAGTAACTTTAAAAGTGTTTGATTTTTTGGTAATACTGATAGAAAATGAATAAGTATTTTTTTTTAATTCTTGGGTACAACAGAATGTGTTAACTTGAGTTTCACAAATTTTGAACAGACTCTCCCATCAAATATCATAAAATTAGTTATAATATGCTTCAAGTTTTTCCTTTTATTCTGCCATGTAGATGTATCTATGCATGCCCAGTGTTAAGGTTATAGGAGGTTGATAAATAACGTATGTTTGTCTATTCCTAAGTTTGGAAGTGACTGAGCCCTATTATTGTTACAGCTGCTTAAAGGCTTTGATCTGTGGCCAAACTGGCTTTCTGCTATATCTGGTTTACCCCAGCACACTCATCCCTTACCCTTCCTAAGTTATTCATTGGCATAGTACATCTGAGATTAAAAATGAGTTTGTAGACCAAATACATGTATCCTGGACTTTTACCTCACAGAGGCTTGGGGAAAGAAAGCAGCAAAGAAAGTAGTTACTCAGTTTCTTCAGAGTTTGACTGGGTGACCCTCCCGTCCAAGTAAGAAACATGGTTCAATGGATGTCACCAAACAATCAGATAACTATCGGTTTTCCCCATGGGTCCAGGATAAATAAAGGAGTGAGTGAAGCGCCTAGTAGTGTTACTCTAGCAGATGCTGCTTGACATGGAAAAATGAGGAATGAGTAAGACAGTCTGCATCTCCTGCTCAGGGGATGGATTCTCACATTGTAGTCCAACTTCAATATGCTCAAGAATACCCTGAAAATGATTTGTGTGTGCACTTGTGTGTACATGAAAACGTGCATTTTTCTGAGAGCCCAGAGCTTTAGTTATAGTCTCAGTGGAGTCATAGGCCCTCAAATAATGAAGATGCACAGGCATGGGTTATTGAGTTGGACTATTTATTCTGTTGTTTAGTAAAATAAATGGTGGGGATGAATTTTTCCCTTACTGAATACTAATAAATAGATCAAATTTTTCAGATATTTTGACATGGATCAGTCACTGATTCAGTGCATATTTAATTTGTCTTTAAATTTCCTTAGTGGATTTCAGGGATATGTAAATTCTGTATAATATGCTTGCTCTTTCCCTAAATGTGTTAAGTTTGCACCTGTATCTCACATAGAGAGTGATTAGGATATGTTGATTAGCCATATCTACCCATAAACATTAATACAAACTCAAGTCCTGAGAGTAATTTTACACAAAACTCTTTGTTAATTGTTTAAGTGAATAAAGAAAAGCATATTTCAAAGGGGGAACAGAGGGGTTCTGAGAGAGTAACAGAAGTTGATGTGGGATCAGTGGTTACCGTGTTGAAATAGTACCTTCCTTGCCACCCTCTCTCCCTCCACTGCCTTCTCCTCTGGATGTTCTTATCAAATCCAAGTTCGTGTGCCCCACTCAAGTTTGGAGCAGAGAAAGGTTTAGTGATCAAGAGGGCACAAACCCCAAAGATGAGATACTTGGTTTGTCTTAAATCCATCTTGCGGGCTGGCCAGCTGGCTGGAGCACAAGAGTTTTAATGGTAAAAAGAGTAAAGGGGAGGGGATCTTTGTTTTTTATTTTATTGAAGTATAGTCGACTTACAAGGTTGTGTTAATTTCTGCTGTACAGGAAAGTGATTCAGATATATATGTGTGTATATATATATATATTATATATATATAAAATACATTCTATTTCATATTCTTTTAATTATGGTTTGTCATAGGATACTGAATATAGTTCCCTGTGTTGTACAGTAGGACCTTGTTGTTTATCCATCCTTATATAATATATTTCACCTAGTAACCTGAAACTCCCAGTCCATCCCTCTCCCTCCCTTCCTCCCCCATGACAACCACAAGTCTGTTCTCTATGTCTGTTTCTGTTTCATAGATAAGTTCATTTCTGTTATATTTTAGATTCCACATATAAGTGATATCAGATGATATTTGCCTTTCTCTTTTTGACTTATTTCACTTAATATGATCATCTCCAGTTGCATCCATGGTACTGCAAATGGCATTATTTCATTCTTTTTAAGGCTGAGTAGTATTCCATTGTATATATGTAGCACATCTTCTTTATCTTTTATCTATCAATGGACATTTAGGTTGCTTCCATGTCTTGGCTATTGTAAATAGTGCTGCTTGAACATAGGGGTGAATGTATCCTTTGAATTACAGTTTTGTCTGCATATATGCCCAGGAGTGGGATTGCTGGATCATATGGTAGCTCTATTTTTAGTTTTCTGAGGAACTTCCATACTGTTTTCCATAGTGGTTGCCCCAACTTACATTCCCACCAACAGTGCAGGAGGGGTCCCTTTTCAAGGAGGGAAGTCTTTGTGATTTCAATTTCCAGATAAGACCTCCCTTGCAGATTTCATGTCACCATCTTGTGACTTGATGTGTTACTGATGATTGTGATTGATCTATGTGTTCCTGTAAAGCAAACTAGTAAATCATGGTCCTGTGATCCCTTAACTTCTTTCTAGGAGAGAACAAAAGCAATTTTGAGCCATTTTATTATTTACTTAGAGCCTATGTGATGGGTTAAGAATTTCAATTCCCTGTTGGACCCATTGTTATCTTCAAGGCCATTTTGTTTCCTTTGTTTCTGGTTCCCTTACTTCCCTAATTAGTAACTTCTAAAGTCTGCTCTTTGCAACTCACAGAGGGCCTAGGAGACTAAAGTCATTTTCTACAAACAAGAAAGGAAGGTCACAGAGGGGACCCTGGGAGGACCCCCTGGGTCCTGCTTGGTTTCAGTATCACTCCATGGTACTTCAGAATGAAGATTGCTGAGGACTTTTTCTTACATGAACTAAGGTATCTTTCCTTTTCATATTCAAGTATGACATTATTTACATAATTGCACTTTGCTCATTCATTCATTTGACAAACATATATAAAGTAGCCACTAAGTAACAGGTGCTGAGTGATGTTTGGTGAGTACAGAGGGGAATGAAAAATCACAGCAGTGGAGAAAGTCACAGCTCAGTCATGTCCTCCCTGTGTGTACATGTATGCAATTTTTTTTCCAACTATGAGGTATATATAATAAGATAAATATTAAGTATATTTTATATAAATAATATATTAATGCACACTTGTTTATAAAGATAAATATTCTAAGTAAATCACTCATTTAAATTTAAATATAGTAATTATTCAAGGTTTTTTTCTAATTTAGTTGTGAGAAATATTTTAATAATAGGACAATGAAGCAGAAATATTTTTTATTCATAGTCAAGTTTTTGCATGGCAAAAGAAAACTATGTGTAATTTCTACATAATATATTCAGATGAGATGCAACACTTAGCTATCAGCAAAATTCTAATTTTTACATAATTCCCCAGTTGAACTGAGGTATGAGGAAGCCATTGACTAAGATCAAATAATGAAACAGTAGTTGGTCAGGAAATGAAAAAGAAGGCACTTTGAACCTGTAAATCCTCTACTGTAACCACCTGATAACCCAAACACAGTTGACAAGACTATAGGGCCACAGTTATTAGTTCTCTAATTCTACTAATTAGTTTGCATCCAAATAAAAATAATAGTAAATAGCAATTATTGTATGTCTGTGAAATCCTGCAAACAGGATTATCTTCATGTCTTCTTGCTGCAAACCTCAACCAATGTAAAGTTTCAGAAAGAAGCAATTTCAATTCTATGGAATACATATTTTTTTAAAAAAGAAACACAATAAGGATGTCCCCAATATACCATGAGTTAAGGCAGTTTGTGAAGAATACTGTGGCTATATAGAAACATATTGTACTCTGTGCATGGAATAAGAAATATAAAAAATAAAATTTGACTACATGACTGGAATATAAAATTAACACTATTTTTCCTAATTAAAAGAACCTGTGAAATCTAGTGGTCTAGGTAATAACCATTGTATTTTATCTTATTTACTAAATCCTAATAACATCTACCTGTAGTAATGTTTTCTTACATACAATTCTTAAGCAGCATCCAGTAGAAGGATGTTTTAGATGAGAGAAGAAAGGTGTCACACTTGGAGCAGTAGCCACCTTTTGAGTATGACGGGGACTCGGAATAATGGTCTACACTGTGAGAGGTATGTTTTCTCTGTGTATACATAACAGAGAACTTATTTAGTTTCTAAATTAATGGTTCTAATTAATAAGAATATTGAGACCTAATTAATGGTTCTAATTAATAGGAATATTGAGAAACATAGGGAAGTGATTAACCCAGCCCAAGGGATGGATCAGGGACACTCTGGAAGCTTCCTTGATGAGGTAGCAATGACCTGGCACATATATTTTTCTTCTTTTTCTTTTCCTTTTTCACATATAGAAAGTCACATCCTGTCATCCAATAAATCCCCACACCCATTTATTTTTCTTCTTTCTCTTCATCCTTTCTTTTTTCCCTTCCTTTATGTCTGGTCTACTTTCTACCTATCCACCCTAGCTCCTTCTACCTAACTTTTGAGACAGTGTAGGTAAGAATCTATGGAATTAAAATATCTAGGTCTAAACTTTTTGTATAGCATCTTGTGAATTCAATTACGTAATAACTCCACAATGCTCCTGGGTGTTGCTGTGCCTACAAGAGTAAACACACACACACCACACACACACACACACACACACACACACACACACACACACACTGGAAAAGAGTGCATCTGAAGAAGCAATTTTCAAAACTGTGTTTTGAGTGGGTCTAGGGGAGCTCCACATGTACACACTGGGATGTTGTGAATCGCACCTCAAGTCAGAAAACCCTTTAAGCCTAGTAGTCATCTATGTGCATTTTTGGCTTCAGTAAAGTGTTCTGAACTTTGAAGAAACTTTGAAAATTAATTCCCTAGGAGTTACATTTGTTTCTTAATAGTAAAGTTCACACCACATAAAGTATGTGGGAAGGAAATTAGTGGTATACAATAAAACTGTTTTTGTTATATTTTTTAGATGTTTACTGAGCTCCTGTGTTCATGACACTGTGTTAAAATTCTAAGTGAGGGAGACTGAGATGATCAAAAAGAGACTTTGATTTCAAAGGTCAATAATCTTCTACTGGAGAAAAACTATCATATAGCAATGACGAAGAGACTTGGCACTAAGGAAAGAGTAGGTTTTGTACAGATGAAAAGGAAAAATTGTAATCAAAGGCACAGAGATAGGAAATTTGCAGGATATTCAGGAAACCAGTTTTTCTGATAGAGGATCTCCAGTAGCTCCAGTGACTATCACAGCAGAATGAAGACCTAATGACCTAAGCAAACCTTCCTTTAACCCCTGGATACCCAGACTCTAAATATTTTATGATTCACAAGCAGGACCTCACATCTTCCTCCTCAGTAAATGGTGTGATGCATCATTTCAGGTTGTTTACTTTACACAATCCTCAGGATTTTGTTGACTGTATCATGCCAAGAAAAAAGCACAGTGACACCAGAGCAGTGAATCTGTATAAACTTCATCTTTAACCTTAAGGACTTAGCTGGTCCCAAGAGCTGATGGTCCCCCTCCGTGCCAGGAGAAAATGGGTTCCCCCTCATTACATTTATGAGACACATTTCATCTGCTGCTGAAACTATTTACAACAAAGCATCATTGTAAATTATTTCACAAGAAACTGTTCACAGTGGGTGGAGAAAGTATTAAATATTTAACATAGGTTTGGATTTATATGTGAAATTTAAAAAAATTAAAGTGGAACTTTCCTTACCGCACATATATTTTTAGATGTGCAACTGAGGTATACAATGTTCTGTTGTAAAGTGTGGAGCAAATGTTTAAAACAAGGCTGAAAAGAGTAGAATAGGGTGAGGTTCTTGTAAGATTGTAATTCAGAAATATAATATAATAAGAATCATAGTGCCATAAGTGGTTCTCAACTGTATAGTTATATTTGCTGATATTGTTTCTTGTAACATAGCCCTGATGTTAAACTGCGATCCTTATAATAATCTTAATTTTGTATTTTCCCTGTAAGGCAATAGGCCACATTAATTAAACTGAAGAAGAAAATATTCTACTAGGTATTTTCAAGTGTCAGCTTAAAATTGGCAATTGAGTGGAAACAAAATTACAAGAAAAGGAAATTAGAGTCTTCCATTGTGTATATTGTAAAGAGAAGAAGACCTGGGTAATCCCTTCAAATCAAAAGCTTTCTTTGGAATGAACACAGTATTTGTAAATCCTGGAAATTTCTTTCTATTCATAAACTAGAGACTGTTGATCTTTAAAAATATCATATAAAGGTATAGTGGGTAGGAGATAAATTTGGAAATAAAGGTTCAGGGAAGGTCATAGAAGGTCTTGAGGACCAAACTTGGAGTTTGGATGATGCAGTTACAGGAGATAAATATGTCTCAGTGCATCTGCAATGAACTCTTTCTACTGTGCCTTCCTGAACTACAGAGGCTGCAAAGTTAAAGTTATGTTTTCTGTCCTACCACATAGCTGGGATTCTGATTGAAAATTAGATTCTATCAATTTGATGCACTTGTGTAAAATTTGGAACTATGGATTTTTCCGTGGTAATGTCCAACTCTCCAGTCTCTGGCTTCATGGATGCCAAGCAGAAGACAGTACAGTAGTGTGTTCCATGGGTGTCCAATTCTCCAACATCCGACTAAGCAGACTCCCCTGGGAAGCCAGTGTGCCAGTGTTGATATGGAGGTCATTTCTGAAGGCCCTTCCTCTGGCCTATGCAACCATTTTGTTCCTTTTATTAAATCAACTTAACATAGAGAGGTTTCTGTGTCGTGCAACAGAAGAATGGAATTTTCTAGACAATGAGGAGATCCTGAATATTTGAAAACTTTTGAATGAATTATATAATATCATATACTAGACTGACCTTCTCTTTATCAGCCAGCTAAGACTAAGTTGCTTTTCATGCTCAACAGTGTAGGTAGGCACCCAAAGTGTTTCGTGAGATGAGGAAATACTACTGTGGGAGACAAAACAGATGAAGCTTCCAAGGCAGCATGCACCTAGGAGGAGTAGAGAGTTGATTCCAGATTTGACATCTAAGGAGCGCCCTCTCCAAAGCAGCCACCATAAATGGAAGGGGGTTGATGCACGTGTCCTCTGACCACAGGAACAGAGTAGTTGGAAAGGAGCTTGATTCCTTCACTATTACCTAGACAATTATAGGTCATTTCTCTCTGCATACAAAGGTATAAAGAAAATTTAGAGCAAATCTGTGCTTGTAAACCATTCTGGCTTTTAGCTGCCTTTTCTGGCTGAGAAATCAGAACAGTGATGGGAAGAAACAATGACAAACAGTTTGGAGTTACTTTTTAACTGCTCTGAACCATCGAGAACAGCATTATGTATGAAAGAAACAATCAATCGTGAATTATGAATTTTAACTATTGTCAGTTCTTAAGGAGAAAATGGTAATAAGGAAAGAAATTAGTGAGGTTTCCAATCCATCAGCTTTTATAACTTATCACCTAGGTCAGGTGAAAACACATTGAATATATTCTGTGGCAACCATATCAAAAGAACATTAGACTATTGATGCCAATGCATTCATGAACAGAGAAATGAAGGGAGCCAGCATCCCTCTTCAAGGGCCTCATTTCAATTTCCTCATCCAGTCTTTCTATGTCTGCGAGATCATCAGTGGCCATGGAGTTGCCTGGACATGGTGACTGGGGCTGGCTTGTAACCTCCCTCTCCTGTTGTGAACTGGAGCAGAGGACCCTTAGTAGAGCTTAGTGTTTGTGGGTTAGGAGAGGCCTCCTCCTGCTTTCCCTTCCCCATAGGGTTCATAGGGCCTAGAACATTCAACTAGTGTCTTACTGCTCATCTATGGAAAAGAAAGAACTCCCCATTTGTACAATGAAAGGCTTGCCGGGACATGGTTATAACCTTGTGTTTTCAGAGTAGGCATGGAGCCCAGGAGACTAAGACTCGTTAGGTTTCTGTGTTCCTATAAAAAGTTATATTCTCTAGCTCAGAAAATGGAAACTTTCAAACTTCAGGAAAAATACTTTATAAGAACTAAAATTATTTCAGACTAAAAAGAAGGAAGTTATACATTAGTTATGATGGTTTTCAATATTAAAAATAACCAGTCAAGATGAAACTAGTTGGATGAGGGAAAAAGTAGCATAAACTACACAAAAGTGTAAGAAATTCACTATTGGTTGAAGGACGTTCTTAGTACAGTATTTAGAAAATAAGTGAGGATCATTATCTTTATGTTCAAAAAAATATATATCTAATCTATTTGTTAATACATACCCCTTGGAACAAAAGCACACTAACATTAAAATGACTGTAATTTATTTTGTGTGTGTGTGTGTGTGTGTGTGTGTGCGCTTGTGTGTTTCCATTTCAGACTTGCTTCTAGGACTAAAAAAATTAACTGCCATTTTAGTTAGATGGAAAAAAATCCATCTATTCCCCTGTATTAAGAACAAAAGTACCAGTATGAGTATCTTTTCTTGTGCAATTAACTTTTAAAGTAAGTACCTAGAGGAATTAGCTACCACAAATCCAAACTTTCTTTTTCATGCTATAATTTAAGAAATTTCACACAGAATGGTTAAATGACTCCTTTAAGGTCACAAATAGTTGATAACAAGCACAAAATTCTTACCTTTGCAAATGCATGAGCTGTGGAGCCCACAGTGTAGTTTACATTTATTGGCTCTATGTCTTCGTGCATGCTGTGTAATCTCTCTATGTCTTTTTAATCTATATTTTATATTCCCCAATTTCTTCTCTCCTCTACAGATTAGCAGATAAGTGTGCATAAAAATATCTATTATTAAATCTATTATAAAATTGAATTCATTTATTACCAATTTTCTGCTTTTCTAAAATATAAAATTTAATATGGCTATTTTAAAATTAAATTATTTGATATTGTTTGTCTTAAAAAGTAAAAAGTGTTTTCTTACAGTTAGAAAATTTTTAATAAGCAAGAGAATAATCAGCCGTCCACCTGTGCATAACTATGCATAAAAACCAATCAATGTTAATGTCAGTATATTTTTGGTATTTCTACTCTGAAATAATTTAAAAGTCATATTTCTAAAAATTTATTTTAAATTACACAACTAATATACCTTCATTATAAAAATTCAAACGATAAAAAAATAAAAGTCTTGGGCTTCCCTGGTGGCGCAGTGGTTGAGAGTCTGCCTGCCGATGCAGGGGACACGGGATCGTGCCCCGGTCCGGGAAGGTCCCATGTTAGTGCCAAGGGTAATTGAGTGTCTAGTGTTCTGTATTCAGCCACCTTCAACTTCTTGCACAAACACATTTCTCACAGTAGTGTCATCACTAATAAAATTTAGGAAGGATGAAAGTCTCCAAATTAGCAATGTGTCACTTAAAACTTCCAGCCTACTCTTTTTATAGCTTCGCTCCAGAAGCTCATCTTACATTCTGTAATCATCACCAAAATGAATCACTTGTTCCTTGTTAAGCTTTTATCTCCATGAAATGAAGGTGACAATGAAACACTTTTCTGTAAGACCTTCTTGGCACCCATCCCACAATGCCTGCTGGCCTGTTTTGATCCCATTCCATATGTCCACAATTTAAGTGGCAATACAACTCTCTGAAATGTATCATACAGCACTGTAGGGCACAATACTGTGTTATCTGCTTTTGGAAATAATCTTTTCAGCCTATTTCAATTTTTGAGACTTGATGATCGCAGGCTTGTAAGGACAGGATCAAACAGAAGAAGATGCTAGCAGGGAGTCACACGTGAGAGTCTGATTCTGCATGCATAAGAGCCTCATTGTTCTCTTTTAATAAATTAGAAGCCATCAGTAGTAATATTGACTCAGATATGACCCACAGTCAGCTATTCCTATACTCATTTTAATGAAATGCTTAAGTACAATACCTTGTAGAAAGTAATTTCCAAGGTGTATCAACAAATATTTATTAATTGCTGGGGAGTTTAAAGAGTTAATCTATAAAAGGGGTTTCAATCTAGAAAACTTCCTATCTAATGAATCTCAAAGGAAAAAATAATCAATTTTTGTCTCAATTAAAGACTGTGAGCATTGATTTTCTCACAGGAAGAATTTCATTTTCTTTAAATGAAATTAGTGTTAATGAATAGACTTTTTTTTCTTTTTTTGCTTAATCTGTCAAGCGTGTTTATTTTGTTTTCATCTGAAATTTTCTAGAATCACTTTTTGTTAATTTAGTAATTCTTTGGTGATGAAAAACATTTTCTTGTCAGTGTATTTATAAATGAGGAAGTAAAGATTAACTGCTATTGTTAAGAATTGATTTTTCTGTTCCTCAAAAAACAATTTACTTGAAAGCAAGTCTATTTTTAGTCACTACTAGATTAATAAACATAAATTTTGACATTCAAACCTAGCAAATTGAAAGATTTGTTAGCCTAACCTTTAAATCAGCAATTTTACAGCGCATTTCCCTGTTTAAATGTGTCTAGTGCGCTAATGAATGAAGAATGAAATTACTCAATGATTATAAAGTTTTCCATGATTGCAATAGCAATTTATTTTAAATTTAGTCACAAAGATATTTTAGTTTATTTTTATTGTTACCCCTTTTTCCTGGTTGATATGTAACTCCATAGGAAAAATTGCTTTAACTTCAAATTTCATATCAATGTTTATACTGCTCAAGATCTCTTTGTTTTTACCTTAAAATAAATTGAAGTGTAGTTGCTTTACAATATTATTTTAGTTTCAGGTGTACAACATAGTAATTCGGTATTTTTACAGATTATACTCCATTTAAAGTTATTACAAAACAATGACTATATTTCCCTTTGCTCTACAATATATCCTTCTTGTTTTTTTATTTTATACATAGTAGTTTGTATCTATTAATTCCATACTCCTATCTTGCTCCATACCCCTCCCTCTCCCTGCTGGTAATCACTATTTGTTCTCTTTATCTGTGAGTCTGTTTCTGTTTTGTTATACACATTTGTTTGTTTTATATTTTAGATTCCATATAATTGATAACACAGAGTATTTGAATTGCTCTGACTTATTTCACTAAGCATAATACCCTCTAGGTCCATCCACATTGTTAAAAATGGCAACATTTCTTTCTTCTTTATGGCTGAATAATATTCCATTTTATATATCTATATCTATATGCCATATCTTTATACATTAATCTGTCAATGAACACTTAGTTTGCTTCCATGTCTTGGCTATGGTACATAGTGCTGCAATGAACATTGGGGTGCATATATCTTTTCACATTAGTGTTTTCATTTTCTTTAGATATATACCCAGGAGTGGAATTGCTGGATCATACAGTAGCTCTACTTTTAGTTTTCTTCCTCAAATATTGACTTGGGCATGGTTTGAGTTTTTTTCTGTTGCCATGTTTACCCACAGTGCACATTGGGTCCAATGTAAGGGATGCTGGTCAGAGAGTTTTTCTCAGTGTCAGACCCACCCACACTTTTAGATATTCCTTTGTTGCCTCTCAGAGAGTATGTGTCTCTTGCAGCTCTCCCACTAATGTTTATCAGGAAGGTGAAAGGAAGCTGTGCTCTGATGTTCTGACTGCACCCAGCCTTAGGTTCCTTTTCTTCCTCCCACTCTGTGGTATTTGGATTCACCACAGTCATCTCTGACATGAGGAGACAATGCTCACATCCATTGCCCTCTGCTCTAGTTCTCTCCTTAATCCAATAGGTATGACTAAATCCCTTCCATCCTTTGAATATTTTGAATGAGCCAACTTGAAGTTTGACCTCCTTTTCATGTTTATGTTTCCAACTGACAACCTAGTTTCATAATATTTTGGGGGAGTGTGGCAGGAATTTGGGTTTTTTAAGTTATAAAAACAATAAAGCTCATGAAAAAAGGCAACTTGGAAAATACAGGAAAACTATAATTAAGCCAAAAAAATAACTTATGCTGCTGCCATTTAGAGGAAATATTATTAAAATTTTGTGGTATTTACTTTCAGTCTTTCCTCCAAGCAGTATTTATGTGATATCCTACCAATTAAACTATTCAACCTGTTTTATTTTGTTTAATATTACAGTGTAATTACTTTCCAGGTGTGCAAAGACTGCTATCCCTCTGCAGTCTCCTCCCTTCCCAACACAAACTGTATTCATCCCCCCTTCTTTCTGGATGAGCATCTTTAAAGCTAGGCACCAGCTCTCCTGGCCTGTCTCATAGTTAGGTATTCCTAACTAATTGTGTAAGAGAGTGTGTTCTTGCCATATGTGGAATTTCTAAGAAATCTCTTAACAGTGAATAGAGGCAACACTTCTTCCTTTCAGTTCCTGCTCATTGTAATATGAATGTAGTGGCTGGTCTTAGGCAGCCACCATGGACCTGAAGCAACACACTAAAGACAGTGGAGCAAAAAGAAAAACCTAAGAACTGATAATCATGGGGCTACAAGACCAGGTCTAAATTGCCTACTTTGCAATTCTATATGTGAGAATTTTAAAAATCATGTTTAAGTCACTTTTTAAAATGTAGCTGAAACTTTTCTGATATATCATGTTGTTATTCACTTTTGAAAGCCCATGTTAGGTGTCCTTTAAACATTGCACAGGTGTATATTTTATTAATTGTATAACTGTTTTACAACTTCTTATTAGATATTTTCTCCTATCCATTACCAAATGATATAAATATTGCTGGAATTAAGATGAAAGTATATATGATTTTGTCTGAATTTCATAATAATTTCCTTAGATAGACTGAAATGGAATCACAGGTCAACAATCCTCATCTGAGATTCTTGGGCCAGGTGTGTTCAGAATTGAGGAATTTTGTATTTTTGCTTATATTCTGTATTAATGACACTCTCAGTAAAGTCTGAGACAGCATCCTCTTATCAAACACATTTTTATTTCTGCAGTAGATTACATAAATAATTACACTAAGTAGATCTGGATTGGTGGCAAATGATTTAAGGAAAAACTTGTTTCTCAGAGATTTGGGGAGTTTGTTATTAAGGACAAGACTTTTACTTGGTCAAAGGTTATGAGTGGCTTTTATAGACTATTAAATATGTGTTATTTTATCTGTTATTAAACATAAATATTATTATATATTTGTAATAACTTTTCCAAAAGTTTGAAACAAAATAATTTTTTGTTAAGTTGTATGTGAATATTAATTTCACTGTAGCATCACCAGGGCTGATATTTTCTCTTTTTTTATCCTCTTTCCCCAAAGTGAAAAAGGATATCTCATTCTTTTATTTTATAATTTTGTGATTACTAGTAAGTAGTGGTTATTTGTAGTTCTTATTTTCTAACTTATCTGATCATATTTTGTGCATAATTCTTAATTGCTATTTGGGGGATTTTGACATTTTGAGTGAGGTTTAACATAATTTATTTTTGGATAATTGGCCTACTTTATTATTTTTAATTACCTTATACTGTTTAAAAATATAGATATCAAACACATGCATTTTTTTCTCATTTGTCCCTTTGGCTTAGAATTTTTCCCTCCAAAAGAGATTTGATATTTAAGCTTAAGTCTATTCTAAATTTTTATTCTTGATTTTAAAATATTTAACCCTATAGTTTTTCTGGAACTTATTTTGGTTTAATACATAAAGACAGAATCTAAATTTTACCCCAATAGTTTTTAATGGCTCCAGCACCATTAATTTTATAATTCTCACCATCCTCCCACATCTGTAATGTTTTGTTAATTGTGTATAAGGTTTTACATAAACAAGTGAAGAGATATGAGATGCTGTTGATACATCATGGTCATCGACTTTGTCAGTGGGACATCCGCAGACTACTCCCTGCCCCCTATTCCTTCCAGGAGATGTGTTTCTCAAGTATGGGCCCCATTAGAGAAAGTAAGTTTTAGTGTTAGAACATAAATATTTAACAGATAAATCCTATTTGTTTCCGGGGTTGAATTGTTATTCTGGGGTTAATTGTTATCCTGGAATGTGGAACACAGAGTAGTCACTGTCTTCTGTGCCTACACGAGACCATAAAAAATTCTGACATATGTATAGACTTGGGTAAATTAGGGGCTGAATTATGTTCCCCCCAAAATTCATATGTTGAAATGCTCACGTCTGTAACCCAGAATGTGACATGTATTTGGAGATAGGGCCTTTAAAGAGGTGGTCAAATTACCATGATGCACTAGGGTGGGCCCTAGTCCAGTTTGACTGAAGAAGGGGAGATTAGGACACAGACACCAGGAAAGTTCATGCACCAACAGAGGGCCTGCCATGTGAAGACACAGAGGGCTGCCATCTGCAAACCAAGGAGAGACACCTCAGAAAAAACCAAGCCTCCAAGCACCTTGATCTTGGACTTCCAGCCTCCAAAATTGTTAGAAAATAAATTTCCTTATTTAAGCCACCCAGCAAGTGATGTTTTGTTATGGCAACCCTAGCAAACTCGTACAGGGAGTCTGACTGAATATAGTACTGATATAGTCCAAAGGAAGAACATGCTGGCCCTAAATCATCTGACACTGGCCAAGGTGAGGTAAAATATGTAATATGCTTATGATCATGCCTGGTGCATAAAAGGTGCTTAGTAAAATGATCTATCATCTCTACAGTCAGTACTGTCTTAATTTCCCAGGTAGTCAGCATACAGGGCTGCTCACCTGAGCCAAGGAGGCAGTGATGGTGAGGAAGCCAGCAGCATTGGAAGGATCATGAAGAGTAATTCAGCGCAATGACCCTGAGTGGCAGCAAAAGGTCATCAACCACTGCACTGTTGATTTCCTGTGTCTGCAGAAAAATCAGAAAGCTTCCCTTTTCCCTGTGCAACCACACTCTGCCACAGGTCTTAGAAAGTATATTTACAGAGCAGACAACTGGAGAAGAGATGGACTTCTTATGCTTCAATAAAGTGGGTCTTTAAGATGGTTTTAAAAAATGTGGAAAACAGGACACGTGACAGGGTAGCTCTGAACCCCAAGGGTAGGTCTGTGTTACTGAGACTGATGTCTGCTTGCATCCATTTTTAATTTATTTCTATGATCTTTTAAACTGACTTTTATTAATATAGAATTACTTGGTGGGCCACTGATTGACAAAATTAATAAATCTGAACTAACGTCAAGCTGAAAGAATATGTGGTGTATATTTTAAATACTATGTTAAGCTACAGACAACAAAATAGGAGAGATTCCTTGAAGCTTATAGTTGTCTCTGCTGATGTCAGAAAGCTTCTTTATATTATATATCACTTAGAATTAAACTTCTACTAAATAAGTGTTAGAAAAATGAAAGCGTGATATATTGAAACTTATTTAGGTTATTTTCTTATGAAATATTTCATGTAAAATGGATATTACTAAACTAGTGTGATCTGATTCCATACATTCAGGAGAAATTAGTTTTTCATTCCTTTTCTTAGCAGAGAGAGGCTATAAGTGTCAGGTTTAATCCAATATAACTGACTTCCATTACTAAAGGAATTTAAACTTCAATAAAATGAAATTATTAAATAGATTAAGAAACAATATAAGATGAATCTCACTTGAGGCTAGACAACTGCTTCAGGTTACATATTTAAGCTGTTAGTCTATTTCTTACCAGGGGACTGGTCTTGCTTAATTCATTTCCTTTTGCAACTATGAAGGAAGTTATAGCTAAAAAATAAATTTTAGTTTAGTGTCTCTTCATTACTATCTATGCCCTTATTTTAAGCAAAGCACTATAAAACATTAGAAATATTCCAGTGCCCATGTATATTGTAGAATCAGTTTGTGTTTTATCTCATAAGACAAAAGTAATTGAGTAAAATACTTGAACTGAAAGGAATGATTAAATTTCCACCTCAAAAGTTACTTAATTTCAGCAGGTATTATGTGGTTGTCACCTGATTTCTGTTATAAAGCTATGTAAGTATAGTCTAAAAGGTTCTGTCCCTGGACCTAATTGGTTTGCTAATAATAGGTAAAATATGAGAGAAGCTATGTCTATGAGAGGTCAGCAGACTGGAAGAACTGGCCAATCCTGACATCCTATGTGGTTGCACTCCTGAGTAGGATGTGGCATATACAGAATGGATAGGATACACCATATATGGGATAAGATCTGCAAAATAGTCTTGACAGCTCTCCAATACGTTCTTTAACTGTCATCTTTAGGAGTCCTTTTGATACCTGAGAACAACAGTAACTCAAAAATAGTAAGCAAAATATATAAATTTTAATCATCATCTCCAGCCAGTATTATTTCAAAAAATTGAAGTCATCATAAGAAATGTAATATTATCTAAGTGACAGATGTCTCAGTACAGGCAAATATATACCTATGTATATATATTGGGTACTACCACTGATTTTATGATCATCAGTTTGAACTTTTAATGCACATTCAGTAAACAGTTCGAAAAGAAAGATGAATATTTTTAACATTCAATTTCTGGTATCATCTTACCTTGTTCCTGGGTCTGTTTGTATTCTTTCACCTTTATTCCATTCTTGATTTAAGCAAAACATAGAACTTTTCATACAGAAGCTTTTACATACTTAAATGAAATGGCATTTAACATACTAACTGCATCATTGTTTACCTGGAAGGAAATCTATACAAATACACGTAGCATAAACCATTCAAGTGGCTTCCCTCTGACAATCACATGTCAGGGTAACAATGGTGCCAGAAGGACTAGTTGTTTGCTGTCAAAGTATGACCACAGCACCATCTAATTCCCTGTAACAAAGCAGGCCATTTGCTCTCAAGCTAATATCAAATCAAGTTCATGTAGAATTTTCTATTTGAGATGTAAAAATTTAAAGTTAAGAGTAAATTATTCCATATCAACATAGAATTATAACATTTCTCCCTAATTCTTGTTTATAAAATGATTCTTGGCATATGTCTAATGATAAGAAAATATGACCAAAAAAGAGAAGAATTGATTATCTGAAAAAAATCAGTGTCAATATTGACACATCATGCATTGCAATCCTACGTGTATTTTTACCTTATTAACCTTTAAGCTTTTTCTCCTCATTTCTTTCATTTAACAGAACATTTTGAGAGCCTAGAACACTGTTGATATAAAGCCATGGTGCCTTAGGTAAAATTGCTGTGTAATATGTTTCTCCCAAACATAGCAGGTTAACAAACATTTATCATCTCACCTCTGTGGGTCAGGAATCCAGGCACAGCTAAGCTGAGTGTGTCTGTCCCAGTTCTCACACGGTGCAGTCAAGCTGTAGATGGGGCCGCAGTTTCTTCTGAAGGTCAACTTCAGGGAGGATCCACCTCCGAGCTCACCACGTTCCTGGCCCAGGTCTCTCCTGACAAGACAGCTGGATTACTCCAGGGAGAATGAAGAGAAAATGAGAGAGTGACCCAAACAGAGGCCACAGTTCACTTCCAACCTCACCTGTAAGTGCCTTCCCATCCCCTCTGCTATATTCTGTTCATTAGAAGCAAGTCAGTCCACCCAGCCCTAGTAAGGACCAGGGATTACACAGGGCATAGCTACCAGGAGGTGGGGATCATTCAGGAGCGCTCATTCTAGAGGCTGCCTTCCTTTAAGGAGCTTATTCTACAGACACTTTCAACTTTGGATGTTTCAGTACTTAACTTACCATGCTCATAACATGATATTTACTTGATGAATGGATTAATGAATGAACAGATATTTTATATAGCAGTATTTTTTATGGTAAACATAACATACATCTTAAGAGATCTAGTTCCTGCAATAACATATGCAAGTTTCTTGTAATATTTCCATTTCCAAGGTTTGGTTTGGCTTTCAAAAGTCATCCCACACTAGTTACAGAGGAAAGAGGTGTGCTGCTCAGAGACCTTTAGAGCACTCTTGTCCTCTTTCACTTGTGTCTGAGTTCTCACTCCATGCCAGTGTGTTTGGATAAGTTAGAGAAAGTTAGTTTGTCTTTATTCTCCTGATAAAATCATGATAAAATCATGAAGTACTTTCTTTGTGTAGCTTGTAATAGTCCTTTAGAAGTTTATTAGGAGGCTGGGGATTTGACCGTAAAATTATGACATTATAGTACATACATAAATCAAATATTGGATAAATTCAGAGTAAATAATGCTGAATAGGTGGCAGAACTAAATTACTTACTTAACCTCGTACAAGAACTTTCACTGTTTAGAAATTACTTCTCTTTAATTTGATTAAACCAAATTAGACTGAAACTCTTTTAGAATCATGTGTTTGCTCTGCCCCTGAAGAGTAGTTATGCATGTGGGTCGGGAACTAAGCTTCAAGGTGCTTACTCCAAACATCAAATCCATTAACCTAAAAATGTCCACGTGGAAGTGTGCTCCTTGTTTCTGTCTCAAATAAAAAATCTGAATGAGAAGAAGTTATAAAAATACATTCTAACACAAAGACATTAGTAATATCAGGATTTAAAATTTATTTTTGTTTTAAAACATTTGTTTTTAAAAACATGAGCCCAGGGCTTCCCTGGTGGCGCAGTGGTTGAGAGTCCGCCTACCGATGCAGGGGACACACGGGTTCGTTCCCCGGTCCGGGAAGATCCCACTTGCCGTGGAGCGGCTGGGCCCGTGAGCCATGGCCGCTGAGCCTGCATGTCCAGAGCCTGTGCTCCGCAACGGGAGAGGCCACAACAGTGAGAGGCCCGCGTACCGTAAAAAAATCAAAAAACAAAAAACATGAGCCCAATGCAGAAGTCCTAGCCTGTATTATTAATATTATACTACAAAAAGCCATGCTTAGAGTGACAATATTATTTGTGTGCACAGAAATAATGAAGATTTTTTTATGGGTCAGTTATTTCTTTAAATGTTTGGGGAAAAATCTCAAAAAAGATTTCTTTTTCAATATAATATAAAATTGTGGATGTCCTTCATTCTTTACATGATTTTTAGATGAATTATAGTAAGTCCCCTACATATGAGCGAGTTCTGTTCTGAGAGTGCATTTGTAAGTCCAGTTTGTTCCTAAGTCCACCAAAGTTAGCCTAGGTACCCAACTAACACCATTGGCTATATCGTACTGTACTGAAATAGGTTTATAATATTTTTCACACAACTAATACATAAAAAACAAACACAAAAAATAAAGAAAACATTGTTAATCTTACAGTACAATACCTTGAAAAGTACAGTAGTACTGTACAACAGCTGGCATACAGGGGCTGGCATCGAGTGAACAGGCTAGAATAGTTACTGACAGGAGGAGGGAGAGGAGGTGGGAGATGGTAGAGCTGAAGGATCATCTGCTATAGGAGATGGAGGGCAAGCTGCAATTTCACTCATGCCTGCCTGACATTGATGGCACAGGTTCCTTGCTGGATTTAATTCTATCTACCTGAAAAAATGATCCAGAGATGTCTGTGTAGTAGCTCTTTTTTTTCTCATTATAGAAGACATGGTAGCACTGGATTGCACTCTGAACGGCTGCTGCAACCTACACGTACCATTCTACGTTTGGGTCCTGTGCCTCTAAAACTAACAGTGCTTCCTCAAATAAAGAAAACTCCCTTTCCATTTCCTTCATTATGACTGTCTTCAGTTACTTCCTCCTCTTGCCTCTCTTCATCCTTTCTCTGGTAAAGTACACAAAAGTGCAGCCACTTGTAGAGGATGCACGCATGTGACAACATACTCCAGACACGTGAACTAACTTACATGATTGGACATGCAAATGCACGTTCACATCTTTGAAAGTTCACAACTTGAAGGTTCGTATGAAGGGGACTTACTGTAGTTATATAAGTTGATGAACTCTCAGCTAACTGTCTACAGGTGATTTAATGAATCAGATTTCTATCAGAAAACATTTAATTCAAACATGATTATAACCATTGCAACTCTGCCACAAAGACACTGGGGCAATCTTACAAATCTGTTTCTTGAATTATTCTTTGGATCATAAAATGGGAATTCCTCTTAAACATTTTTATCTCGGACAGGGTATCTTAACTTAAACTCCCCTTAATGAGGCATAAATGTGAGAAGATCGCCCTACCTTGGCTTACATATTTTTCTACCATGTTCCTTGTCCTCCATGTAAAAATGGGGAAGATAGCAGAAAGGGAAATTACATTCTTCCACATCATTTTAGAAACCCTTCTTCAAAGAAAACAGCAGATACCCAGAGTCAGGTTTATCCGTTTTCCTCTGCATTGGAAGAAATGTATTTTTCATAAATGCAAGAATTCCTTTCCCTGAATCTTCACATTTCTCAAGACCTTACTGAGTTTAACTTGAGGCTACAAAAATGGGCTTGAGGTACATTTGGCAGTATGCCTTAAGATCTGCCTTCAGTTGCCAAGTGCCTCCACCTTACAAGCATTCAGCAGTTCCCTATTGATGAGATATTGAAAAGAAGGTACTGAAGATGAACTTCATAATAATGACCTGGAGACCAACAGATGCAGTAAGAGGAATTCTTTTTTCATTTTTATACATTTCTTCATTTTTTATACACAAATATACATACACTTTCTGTTTAGTAGACAGAAAAACAGTCTTAAGTAATTCTCAGGGTTTCCCTTCCCCCCATTACGTTTCTCAAATCTCAGCAATGAGGGGCTGATAAAGGCGGGACTAAGAGTATAGCCAGAAATGTGAAACATCACTGTGTACATTTGTTCATAATTTCTTGCTATTCTGAAGCACTTCTGGAATCTGCTTTCAATGCAGATTTGTTCTGAATGTGTCCTAAAGATTAACTAAACCTTCATCATGTATTTACCTCAACCATTGATTGCTTGTGTGAATGGGGAGGGACATTGTTCAAAGAGCTCAACTACTATTTCAAGTGACCTCGAAATATCCGTATTTCAACTTGGATTCTATTCCAGCCATTCTGAACATGAGTGAACTTCAGCTAAAGAAAATAAAACAATAAAAATTGTTTATGTTTAACTAAGGCAGAGAGACTCCAAAATAATCACCGGTTCTGATAAGTGCCCTGGGCAATAATTCAGCTTCACAGCCTAGAGCCAGCATCCTTTTTTTCAAAATCCAGGCTTTGCCATTTATTCGGCTCTGTACCCTTGGTGACTTATTTTACAACTGTTTCTCTATTTCTAATATGAATACTTAGTGTGGATTTCTCATGTTTCCGGGTATTGTTTAAACACTTTAATCTCAATTAAGTCATTTAATTTACTATACTAAACTGTCAGTAGGGTCATTATGCTAACTTTACAGACCAGGTAACTCAAACTCTGAAGTTGCAAGTAAGTTGTGGGTGTCTCTTAACTATTAGTGGAAAAGTAGGGATTTCAACCCAAGAAACTAGGCTGGAGCAAAGCATGTGATCTTAAGCTCTTCATTTGCTACCTCTCAAGGGCTTTGCATGGTCAGTTTCCTACAAGGTAATCATTTTTTTTCTTTTTGTATTGCATTCAATCATATAAGAAATACATTGGAAACATTATGGGCCCTGATATTCTAAATTGTGTTACAAGTTGAAACAGTTCACATTAACAGAATGAAAAAGTAGAATAAAATATCTAAAATACCAACAAAAATTAGCAGTTTATCACTGAGTGTACCTGGTGTTTAAAATAAATAAGGGAGTGGTGGGGAAAAAACTCCTAGCAACCATTGCATAATTTTAAAAGAATATTCATATATAAATCCTGAGACTTGAAAGAGGAAGTGCTGTATGGTGGGAAAACATGGCTCTGGCTTCAAACTGATTTAGGCTCCAATCTTAATTTACTAGCTGCGTGTCCTGTGAAAATTATACAACCTATGTGAGACTTGGTTTCTTCATCTGTAAAGTTGTATTAATATTTAACTGATAAATAAAACTGATAGATGGGTTAAATGAAGTAATATTTAGCATAGAATGTAAAGAGTATAAAATTGATCTTAAATATGTCTTAAAATCACAAAAATAAACACACTGACCATGTGTACATTCCAATAAACACAAAATGAACGTTACAACTTGTGTGACAGTACTTTATTTGTGAAAGACCGATGAAGAGAAAAAAAGAAGAAATTACCATATAGAAGGCTTTTATACCTCTTCTTAAATCTATTTTAGAGTTTCCCTTGTTCTCTTTTCTCTTCAATGATTTTCCATCTTCCCAACTCTTTTATCTTCTGTTTATGTGTAGTTAGGACACCACAGAGGTTGGACCGGATCGCTGTGGCGTTAATTTGATTGCAGCTCACATTAGCTGACTGAATAGTTCACTCACCTTCACACGACTGGTAATAAAGTGCCCAGTGCAAGCTCAGAACCTTGTAGTGGTTTCTGGGAAAGACAGGGATTTTCAATAATACACTCCTTAATATGGCCCAATTATGAAAGACTTTTCAGTGGAAAAGCAATCCCAATTCATCTTGCCTCAGCTGTGCTGCACCTGAGACAACTTTTTTATTTACTTACCTTTTTGGCTACTTGATTTTGATCAATTATTAGGAGTTTTCAGGTGTTAAATTAAACACAAGGTGTGTGGGGGGGGGAGCTATACAATGTCATGAATATATTTGCATCAATGATACTCATAGTGAAAATAAAATCAATTAAATGTTTTATCTATATTGCTCAGGATCCAAAATAAAAGGGACTGCTAGTTTATATCAAATACTAAATGCACACAAAACTGGACAATTATCCTGATTTCTCTTTTGTTGCTTCATGGTTACCATTTCATCTAAAAGAGAAAGTCCCTCAAAGTACCATTTTGTTGTTGCATAAATGAAATATTTCTGGAAAGAGGCACTATGCAAGAGAGTATTACATCCAATCCAGATATTCAATAAAAAATATTAGAGCAAGCTCTAATAAAAGTGGGCTTAGGATGACTGTTAGCAGACAGTCAGCCATGTGTGTACTTTCTGCCAGAGCAAAGTCATTAACGTGGAGCTGCAGAGAAAGAAAAGAATGTCCTTTGCTACCATTATTTACAACATCTGTGAAAGAGGGGAGAGTTGGCAGGTAAAAAGCCACTTAGGGATACATTCGACATTTTTATGGAGGAAAAGAAGATACTTCACCCTTCCTGCCCCCATCCCTACCTTTGTATTCTATCATCTAACTTTTCCCCTTCCTCCTACTGTGGAGAAACACTTCAGGGATGCTGTATAGACAGATCTGGTGCTTTTTCTTTGCTACCAACACATAGCACCAAAAAGTGTGTGAGAAGACACCACATCCCTGTAAAGTTGTTTTTCTGTCACTCACAGAATTCTCCTGACTCTCTGAGTTGGGGGTCAGACCTCACACCTGTAAAGCCTGTACAAGAGAGTCCATCTATCAGTCACCCCATGGGTTCCTGCAGCACTGCTTCTATCCAGTTCTTTTCATCCAGCAGTAAAGAAGTGGATAGAGGGCTATATCCTCAGTCTACAGTGCTACCATCATTATGACGAATGGGAGAGAACCTGGACTAATTTCACACATGAATATGACTCAGTTTCATCAAAAGAGATGCTATGTTTTAACCAAAAATAGATTTGTAAGAAATCTTTAAATTGAACTCTATTGAAACTGTATTATTATAATTATGGGAAATCTAATTTAGTCCATGCCAGGAATGCATTATTTCACTAAAAGGAAATGTATAATTTAAAAATCATTCTTGGAATGTTAAAGCAACCAGGGAGAAAAAAAAAAAAGAGGGTGGAGCATTGTTTAATCTCAATATCTTTTATTAGACTAAATATACGAGTTTAATTACCTATTAAAATTACAAGCTACAGTGATTACATAAGTCTCTAGTTACTAGTAAATCACAAAATTATATCTTATAAAGGCTTCCAAGCAGAAGATCATCCTTCAGTTTAATTCATGAATAATTATCTGGGACTCAAGAGTAAAAATAAGATGTCTTTCACATTCATAGCAAGAAAAACAGATTTCTTTTTCTTAAAATATGTCTTGTTTACTCTCACAAGTAAAGTGAGAACTAGAGTGCATACACAACTAAGAATAGATTCTTTAATTAAATACATCTTTTTATTTGATTATATTGCCCAAGTATTATACTGTTATCATAAGTTTCATTGTATTGCTTTTCCCCAGCTTTAAGTATAACTGACAAATAAAAATCATATATATTCAAGTGTAAAATGTGATGTTTTGATATACTTATATGTTGTGAAATGATTACCACAATCAAGCTAATTATCATATACAACACCTCACATAGTTGCCTTTTTTTTTTTGGTAGTTAGAACACTTAAGATCTACTTTCTTAGTAAATTTCAAGCATACAACACTGTATTATTAACTATAGCTACTATGCTGTACATTAGATATTTAGAACTCATTCATTCTGTGTAATTGAAACTCTGTAACATTTGACCAAAATCTCGTCATTCATCCAATCTCCCAGCCCCTGGCAATCATCTTTCTACTATCATTTTTTATATGTTTGAAAATTTAAGATTCCACGTATAAGTGAGTTTGTGCAGCTTTTGTATTTCTGTCCCTGGCTTATTTCACTTAGAATAAAGCCCTCCACTTTCATCCAAGTTGTTACTAATGGCAGGATTTCCTTATTTTTAAAAGCTAAATAATATCCATTGTATATAGATTATACCACATTTTCTTTATCCATTTGTCCATTAACAGACAAGTAGGTTGTTTCCATATTTTAGCTATTGTGAATAATACTGCATTAAACATGGGAGTGTATATATGTTTTGGAAGAATTCACAGGTGAAACCATCTGGTCCAGGGATTTTCTCTGTTGGGAGGTTTTTGATCACTGATTCAATCTCCTTACTCATTATTGATCTATTCACATTTTCTCTTCCTTCATAATTCAGTCTTGGGAGTTTGTATGTTTCCAGGAACTTATTTCTTCTAGATTTTCCAATTTGTGGGCATATAATTGTTGACAGTTGTCTCTCATGATCCTTTATATTTCTGTGGTATCAGTTGTGATGTCTCCTTTTTCATTTCTGATGTCATTTATCTGAATCTTCTCTCTCTTTCTCTTGGTTAGTTTAGCTAAAGTTTTGCCAATTTTGTTTATCTTTGCAAAAAGCCAAACGATTGTCATAGATCTCTTCTATTGTTTTTTAGTCTTTACTTCATTTATTTCTGCTCTAATATTTATTACTTCTTTCCTCCTGCTAACTTTGTACTTAGTTTGTTCTTCTTTTTCTAAGTTCCCTGATGTGTAAAGTTAGGTTATATATTTCACATCTTTCTTTTTTCATAACATAGGCATTTATAACCATAAACTTCCCTCTTAGAACTGCTTAGAACTGCACCCCATAAATTTCAGTATGTTGTATTTCCATTTTTGTTTCTCTCAAGATACTTTTGATTTCCCTTTTGATTTCTTCTCTGATCCATTGATTATGTAGAAGTGTGAAATTTAATTTCCACATATTTGTCAATCTTTCAATTTTCCTCCTATTACTGATTTCTACTTTCATACTATTGTGGTATGATTTCAATATTCTTAAATTTGTTAAGACTTATTTTGTAGCTTAACATATGATCTATCCTTGAGAATGCTTTGCAGACACTTTAGAACAATGTATATTCTGCTGCTCTTAGGTGGAATGTTCTATGTACGTCTGTTAGGTACATATGGTCTATGGTGTTATTCAAGTCTACACTTTCCTTGTTGATTTTCCCTCTGGATGATCTATCCATTATTGAAAATGGGTGTTGAAGTTCCCTGCTATTATTGTGTTGCTGCCTATTTCTTCTTTTAGTTCTGTAACTGGGTACATATACATTTATAGCTGTTAAAATACTCGCTCAATGAATTGACCCCTTTATCATTTTATAGTGACCTTCTTTGTCTCTTGTAACAGATTTTGACTGAAAGTCTATTTTGTGTGTTATAAGTATAGTGACCCTTGCTACCTTTTGGTTACCATTTACATGAAATATATTTTTCCATCCCTTCACTTTCAGTCTTTGTGTCCTTAAAGTAGAAATGAGTCTCTTGTAGGCAGCATATTGTCAGATCCTGTTTTTTTATCCATTAAGCCACTATGCATATTTGATTGGAGAATTCAATCCATTTACATTTTAAGTGATGTTAAGTAAGACAGGTAATTATAGGTAAGGATTTACTATTGCCATTTCGTTGTTTTCTGATGCTTTGTAGCTTCTTTCTTTCTTCCTCTCTTGCTATCTTCCTTTATGATTTGTTGATTTTTTTGAAGTGGTATATTTGTATCCCTTTCTCTTTTTTGTATCTACTAGAGATTTCTTCTTTGTGGTTACCATGAGGTTTACACAAAACATCTTATAACAGTGCATTTTAAACTGACAGCAACTTAACTTCAATCATATTAAAAAACTCTACAGTTTACTTCTCCCTCCAAACATTTTTAGGCTATTGATGTCACAACTTACAGCTTTTCATATTCTGTAAACTTTAACAAATTATTATAGCTATAGTTATTTTTAATACTTTTGTCTTTAGTTATTGTATTAAAGTTAAAAGTAATTTATACACCACCATCAGAGTATTAAAGTATTCCAAATTCAACTGTATATTTACATTTACCAGTGACTTTGATATTTTTACATGTTTTCATGTTGTTTCTTTCATTTTAACTTGAAGAACTACCATTAGTATTTCTTGTAAGACAAGTCTAGTGGTGATGAAATCCCTCAATTTTTGTTTGTCTGGAAAAGTCTTTTTCTCACTTTCATTTTTGAAGGGCAGCTTTGCTGGGTATAATTTTGTTTGCCAGTTTTTGTTTTTTTTTCAGCACTTTGACTATATCAAACCACAGGAGATAGTGCTCACTAACATACTCTGTGTATGTAATAACATGCAGAAAAGAGGAAGATCACAATAAACTAAAAATTTAGGTTTTAAATTAGGGATACCAAAGAGGAATTAAAGGTAAGATATCTCTCTAAGGAATCCTAACCAAAGTAAATAATGCAAGCATCATTAAAGAGGTGGGTTTTTCATAAAACATTGCAGTGACAATTCTGTCAGAAGAATCCCTGATTCCTTTTGTTTTCTATCTTCTTTTCAGATTATGAGTTATAAAATATACAGATAACAAAAGGAAATGTTGGAATTATGAAAATTACTTAGCCTTATTATAGGCTTTATAGCTTTATAGGTAGGGAGAGGGAGAATAAAATATAGACATGACCCTGACCATGTTGTAGAACAGATTTTCAAGATTGCCAGACAGGGCCCATAGTGCTTTAATCAGCTAATTTATGAAAAGATGGTAGCTTTGTGTACCATCTTTTAAAGAGTAAAAGATGATACTCTTATAAAGAGTATCATTTGGACAGAGTTTTAGCATGTACTGAACGTTTTTACATAGGATATATCATTTTATCTCATGATAATCTTAAAAATTCAGTATTGTTATCTACATATCACAAATGGAGACACAGGTTCAGAGAATTTTTGCAAATTAACAATAACCATATATCTAATAAGTTTCAAAGTTAGTATTTAAATCCAATTTCACCTCTTTATTCTCTAGAACTTGAAAAGTTAGCAACACATATATTCTTTAGGCAGGAAACTACTTTGTCTTCTACATTAAGTGTTACAGTCACCATTTACATAATATGCATGATAAATCATGTAATTATGATTAGCCTGATTCTCTGTTATATCCCCAAAGAGATGTTAACTTTTCCTAATATTCCCACCCTGTCTGATATTAAACTAGCACTAGTCTTACTGGTTTGGACATACATTTTAGGTTATCTGATCTACTGTGTACCTATGATAAGATAACAATCAATACCAACTCTTGGCCAGTAGATACGTCACCAATATTTTATGCATCCTAATGATTTGTCTTTCCCTTTTAGCCTACATATTACCTGAAAGCCACCTATCAATAATACAGTTAACTGAAAATTTTTATAAATTAACAGAAACCTGTGTTGCACATATTAATTAGTACTGAAATATGTATCATCTGGCTACTGTACATGCATATCACTGAATACCAAGGTTAGTGTTCTTTTTTTAATAAATGTAAAAAATTTCCTCCTACCACTGCATTTTAATTCCTTCAGAAAATGTGGAATAGTTAAGAGAGAAGATGAGAGACTTCTCAAGTACACAAGGGCATTTCTTCAGTTATAATTTTTTAAATAACTCTGATTTCTCATGTGAGTTTTATAACTCAGTGTCTTTCACTAACTATGAGAGAAAACTATACCCTTAATTTGTGCATTTTCATCACAGCCAAAATCATTAAGCTGAACAACACTAAAAATATCAAGAAGTGAAGAGACTTCAAGTTCTGAAAACCTAATCCCAGATGACACTCTACAAAACTTTTTTTTCCTGAGTTTATAAAAATGGGCTGTTCTAAAAAATATATAGACTCTCTTGTGGAAGATTCTGTCTTCATTTTCTCTAGTATACCTTTATTCCCCCAAATAGTCTTTGTATGCTTCCTTTTATAACAAATGCATGACAATCTGTCCTTCAGAGAAGAAAATAAGGAAATAATATTATATGCTTTCATTCAAAATAAATTAAACAATTTTAAATGAGGTATAATAACAAACTCTAAAAATAAGAATTTTAAAATAATTATTCCAACAGAGCAGAATGAACATGTATTAAGTATTTGTGTGTGTGTGTGTGTTTAAATTACTCTCTTATCCTGAATGGAGGGTGTCAGCATAAGTCAACACCAACCAAAAATTGTTCCTAACAAAACACAGTGTTGATTTTTTTAAACTGTGAATAACAGAATTGACTCTAGGTAGGTTGGGAAAAATTATCTTTCACTAATATGTATACAAAAATGGATTTTTTATGGAAAGAAGATGTTGCACAAGTTTGTATCTAAATACTGTCTAGAAAATTGATCTCAATAAGTAAAGCTATGTTACCACTTAACAGGCAAATAACAAAAACAATTACTGTGGTTATATGTGTGCCTCTAAAGAGAAATAGAGGATTCAAGTAATTCATATGGAAGTACTTAGTTTTCCAAGTATTTCAACTTTTAAAAATTCCACACTTGTGTTACATCGATGAGATTTCAGAATAGGAGTTTTCAGGCTTCATCCCACTCAGAGAAACATTAATTTTTGCAACCACTCACAGATGAGAATAACTTTGTGGGAACTTGGGGATCCAGCAGAGTTTCTAGCATGCCATTAGAGCAAAAATAATCCAAGAACAGGTGCATAAAAGAGGGTAAGAAGTATAGTTTCACTTTACCAGCATTGTCCCTTCTCTAAGGCAGCAAATTTCAATATCAAGAGAGATGCTCTTGGCCTGTGATTTCTTCCACAGGAGAAAATAAGCATGTAGTGAGCACCCAGCTTTCCTACCCACCTAGATGCAGCCCAAGAGGCCAATTCTTTCCTTTTCCACCCGGAACACTGTGGAGATCAGCATGGCTGAATAGTCTGGAGAGCTGGGAGCATGGAAAAGAAATTTTAAGAAAAAAGAAAGGTTTGAAATATATAACCTAACTTTACACCTCAAGAAACCAGAAAAAAAGAAGAAACTAAGCATAAAGTTAACAGAAATAAATCAATAAATCTTAGAGCAAGAATAAATTACATAGAAAAAAAACAATTAAAAAAAAGATGAACAGTAATAAGAACAGCAACAAATAGATAGCAAAAAAAAGTAAAATTAGCAAACTTTTAACAAGACTAACCAAGAGAAAAAGAGAGGAGATTCAGATAAATGAAATCAGGAATGGAATTAGGAATGAACAGATACCACAGAAATACAAAGAATCATAAGAGACCACTATCAACAATTATATGCCAACAATTTGGAAAATCTATTGTAGAAGGAATAATTTCCTGGTAACATACAGTCTCCCAAGACAATTACGAAGGAAAAGAAAATGTGAACAGATCAATAGTGTGTAAGAGAATTGAATCAGTAAACAAAGTCCTCTCAACAAAGAAAGCCCAATACCAGATGATTTCATAGATGAATTTTACCAAATATTTAAAGAATAATTAAGCCAATCCTTCTTAAACTCTTCCAAAAAATTGAAGAGAAGAGAACACTTCCAAATTCTTTTTATAAAAAATATATGACCCTCATACCAAGGCCAGATTAAGGACACTATGAGAAAAGAAAGTTACAAGCCAATATCTCTGAGGAGCATAGATTCAAATATCATCAACAAAACACTACCAAATCAAATTCAACAGTTCATTAAAAGGATAGTACACCATGATCACTTGCAATTTATCCCTGTGATACAAAATGGCTCAACATACCCACATCAATAAATGTCATATCACATTAACAGAATGAAATATAAAAACCATATGACCATCTCAATAGATGTAGAAAAAGTATTTGATAACATTTTCAAAATGTCTATACTACCCAAAGTGATCTACATAATGAATGCAATCCCTATCAAAATTACAACAGCATTTTTCAAAGTAATAGAAAAACTAAATTAAAATTCATGGGAAGCCACAAAAGACCCCAAAAAGGCAAAGCAATTTTGAGCAGGAAGATCAAAGCTGGAGACATTACACTGCCTGATTTCAAACTATGAAAGCTATAGTAATCAACACAGCATGATACTGGCATAAAAACAAAGACCAACTGAGCGTAATAGAGAGCCCAGAAATAAACCCATGCACATAAGGTCAACTAATCTTTGACATGGGCATTAAGAATACACAATGTGGAAAGGATAATCTCCTCAATAAATGTGTTGGGAAAACTGGACATCCACATACAAAAGAGTAAAACTGGACTCATACCATATGCAAAAAAATCAAAACAATAGGGATTAAAGACTTAAACATAAGAGCTGAAATCATTATATTCCTAGGTTTTGGATACACCTAAGCACAGGCAACATAAGCAAAATGAACAAGTGGGACTACATGAGACTAAAAAGCTTCTGTACAGCAAAGGTAACAATCAAAAAATGAAAAAGCAACCTCCGTGTGGGAGAAAATATTTCCAAACCACACATCTGATAAGTGGTTAATATCCAAAATATTTAAGAAATGCCTTTAACTCAATGGCAAAAAATACTACTGCTACTACTACTGGCCTGATTAAAAATGGACAAATGACCTGAATAGACATTTTTCCAAAGATATACAAATGACCAACAAATGGTATACCAGGTGGTCAAAAGGTACAAACTTTCAGCTATAAGATAAATAAGCTCTGGAGATGTAATGTAAAGTATGGTGACTATATTTAATAGCACTGTATTGTATGCTTGAAAGTTGCTAAGGGAATAAATTATAAAGTTCTCATTATAAGAAAAATATTTGTAAGTATGTGAGGTTATGGAGGTCAACTAAACTTACTGTAGCATTCATTATGCAATATATACATGTATCAAATCATTATTTGTACACTTAAAACTAATACAATGTTATATGTCAATTATACCTCAATAAAACTGGAAAAATAATGTAAAATAAAAATGGAAAGATACACAGACAGGGGGTATGGGATTTCCCCCCAAGCCTCCTCGCATTCTGGAGGCAGAAACAGTAAAATTTTATAATCATTATATAGTCCCTCTAAATGAAAAAAGGACATAACACATAACATGGTAATGCAGGTATATTTACTAATTCTAGTTTGAGGGTAAACATAATGAAAATAAACATAAATGTTTGGTAGCTACTATTCATCCTCAATTACTCTGCTTGTTCTTATTAACGAAGCAAGAGCAAAAATAAACTATGAGGAACTTGTGACAAATAAAACATTCTTGGAAATATCAGAATATCTCACTAGTTGAAAGATAAATTGTAAAAGTTGCATTCTGCACACCTCATAAGAGGTTATATTTTTGTAAGTAATTACATTGATTTAATTATGAATAAAATATAATTTCTGGTAATTTCTAAAGAGATAGTATTTCATCAGTGTGGGTCTAACAGAAATCTTTACAAAAGTAATACATTAGTTTAGAAAAAGACAAATGAAACATGATCTTACTCTAAATGAGCCTGCAATTCAGGGTAGAGAGTCAGGCAAATACAAACAGAAAAATAAACAAACAAAAAAAACTACAGTAGGATATCCCCTCACATCTGTTAAGATGGCTATTATAAAAAAGGGAAGAAGAACAAAGCTGGAGTTATCATGCTCCCTGACTTCAGACACTACTGAAAATCTACAGTAATAAAAACGGCATGGTACTGGCACAAAAACAGACACATAGATCATTGGAACAGAATAGAGAGCCCAGAAATAAAGCCACGCACTTATGATCAATTATCTACAGCAGAAGAGAAAAGAATAAACAATGGAGAAAAAGTATCTTCAATAAATGGTGCTGGGAAAACCGGACCATTACAGGTAAAAGAATAAAATTAGGACATTCTTTCACACCACATACAAAAATAAACTCAAAATGGATTAAAGACCTAAATGTAAGACCTGAAACCATAAAACTCTTAGAAGAGAAAATAGGCGGAACACTCTTTGACATAAATCATAGCAATATTTTTTGGATCTGTTTTCCAAGTCAAAAGAAACAAAAGTGAAAATAAACAAATATGACATAATTAAACTTAAAAGCTTTTGCACAGAAAAGGAAATCACAGATGAAATGAAAAGACTGAATGGAAGAAAATATTTGCAAACAATATGACTGATAAGGGATTAGCACCCAAAATATATGAGCAACTCATACTACTCAACATAAAAAAAAAACCCAATTTTAAAAAGGGAAGAAGACTTGAATAGACATTTTTCCAAAGAAGACATACCAATGGTCAAGAAGCACATGAAAAGATGTTTGACGTCACTAATCATCAAAGCAATGCAAATCAAAACCACAGTGAGACATCACCTCACATCTATCAAAATGGGTATCATCAAAAAGTCTACAAATAACAAATGTTGGTGAGGAAGTGGAGAAAAAGTAACTCTTGTATACTGTTAGTGGGAATGTAAATTAGTGCAACCACTATAGAAACAAGTATGGAGGTTCCTTGTAAACTAAAAAAAAAAAAACTACCATATGATCCAGCAATTCCACTCCTGGGCAGATATCCAAGGAAAATGAAAACACTAATTTGAAAAGATACATGCACCCCAATGTTCATAGCAGCATTATTTACAATAGCCAAGATATGGCAGAAACCTAAATGCCCATTGACAGATGAATGGATAAATAAGATGTGGCATATGTACACACACACACACACACACACACACACACACACACACACACACACTGGAATATTACTCATCCATAAAAAAGAATGAAATTCTGCCATTTGCAATAATGTGGTTGTAGAAGATATTATATTTAGTGAAGTCAGACAGAGAAAGACAAATACTCCATTTTTTAACTTGTATGTGAAATAGAAATAATAAGAGAAACAAATGTATATAACAGAACAGAAACAAACTCACAGTTGTAGAAAACAAACTAGCTGTTACCAGTAGCGAGAGGGAAGAGAAGGGGCAAGAGAAGGGTATGGGATTAAGAGATAAAAACTACTATGTGTAAAATAGATAAACAACAAAGATAAGTATATGCCCAGGGAAATATAGCCATTATCTTGTAATAACTTTAAATGGAATATAATCTGTAAAAATATAGAATCACTATGTTGTATATCTGAAACAAATATAATATGATAAATCAAACCCACTTCAATAAATAAGAAAACGTGGTAAAGGATGGACTATTTTTCAGCCATAAAAAGCAGGAAATCCTGCCATTTGTGACAACAGGGATGACCCTAGATGATTCTATGATCAATGAAATAAGCCAGACCCAGAAAGAAAAATACTACATGATCTCACTTATATGTGGAATCTTAAAAAGTCAAGGTCACAGAGCCAAAGTGTAGAATGATGGTTTCAAAGGGTCAGTTGGGGAGGAGTGTAAGGGAAGATGTAGGTCCAGGGGTACAAATTTTCAGTTACAGGTGAATAAATTCTGAAGATCTAAGTACAGCATGGTGATTTTAGTTAGTGATACTGGATTATATATCTGAAATTTGCCAAGAGGGTAGGTCTTAAAAGTGTTCTCAACACAAAATAAAATGGTAAATATGTGAGGTGATGGATGTGTTAATTAAGTTGATTATGGTAATCACTTCACAGTGTATATGTACCTTATATCATCATGTTGTATCCCTTAGAAAATCAAAATAAACATTTGACATTTGTTTATATCCTTTGCTTTTCTCATCAATTGCAATTCTCTCCCACACTTCCATCCTCATATTTTTTGGCACGCCAACACAGACATTTAAATAAAATTCAACTTCAATTTGTTGCTTGAACATTAAATTATTTTTAACTTAGGTCTCCTGATCTAGCATTCAATAGTAAAAAAGAGGATTGAAAAAGTATTTAGAGAGTGGGAAATATATTTAATTAATAAAGAAAAACTAACATAGGGAGAAAAGAATACGGGAACTCTATCTCCTTTAAGCTTTCATTTTTACTATATATATTTTGAAGTTTTAGGTGATTTCACTTTTTTTGCTCTCAGCCATTGAATCATTATCCACGAGTAAAAGTGGCTGTTATAAAGAAGCACAAGAAGAAAAAGTATGACTGCGGAAATTAGAAAAGGTTGAGAAAAAACAGGAAATGGAAGCAGAAGAGTGAAATCAGATGATTGGCTAACAGAAAAAAAATATATGGAAATGTAGTCATGATAAGGAGAAAAAATTTGGAGGAAAAGTGAGATGAACATGTGTTCCTATTGGAGGACAAATGAGGGAGTGATAAGAGGTTATGAAAAACCCTTTCCAGAGTCTTTTATTAGTTCATTCATGCATTCCATTATGCTTCTACCCATCATTTTTTCATTAATCTACTTACCTGTCACTTATATTATGAAACAACTATACTTAAAAAAGTATTAGAGTGTAGGGAAAAATTGTACTTCATTGGAAAAGTATGTCTTCTCTGGCACATTATCTGTTTCTGTTTCTATGGGAGTTATTTTACAACTTTTTAAATTTCAGATGGCTGCTAACAATGCAAAATAATTCTTGCCTGAAGACATGTAATTCTGTCCAGCACAGGTAAAATTGACTTCTGTCACCAACTGTGGACATTCACCCACTCAGTTCAATATTCTAGATTTATAATGTCTGTTGTTTGGATTATCCTTGGGATCAGTTGCAACACATTACCAGTTGAGTCATTACTGACTTAAATAAAAAAATTAACATGTTTATTTTTATGTGTATGACAATTATGATTTACCAATTTTTGAAAAAAATTTTAATAACCCTCTTATTTTGTAAATCTTTTACTCAAAATTTTCTTTTGGGGAAAAAAGGAGTTGGTGTTAGTGGTTATTTCACCATAATACTATGTGAATACCATGGTAATTAAGTATTTCAACTTTTTTGGAGATATAATTGATATCCAACATACAGTTTCAGACATACAACATAAGAATAGATATTTGTATGTATTGAAAAATGATCACCACAATAAGCCTAGTTAACATCTGTCACCATATATAGAATTTTTCTTCTTATGATGAGAACTTTAAAATTTACTTAGTATTTCAGGGACCTTCAAGATAACGGATGACTAAGACGTGGAGATCACCTTCCTCCCCACAGATACATCAAATATACATCTACATATGGAACAACTCATACAGAACACCTACTGAATGTTGACAGAAGACCTCAGAGTTCTGAAAAGGCAAGAAAATCCCCATGTACCTGGGTAGATAAAAAGAAAAGACAAAACAATAGGGATGGGACCTGCACCTCTGGAAGGGATCTGTGAAGGAGGAAATGTTTCCACACACTAGGCAGACACTTCACTGGCAGAGATGGGGGTTGGGCAGGGAGGGAAGCTTTGGAGCCACAGAGGAGAGCACAGCAACAGGGGTGCAGAGGGCAAAGCAGAGAGATTCCCACACAAAGTATTGGTGCTGACCAGCACTCATTAGCCTGAGATGTTTGTCTGCTCACCCAACGGGGTGGGTGGAGGCTGGGAGCTGAGGCTCAGGCTTCAGAGGTCAGATCGCAGGGAGAGGACTGGGGTTGGCTCATGAACACAGCCTGAAGGGGGCTAGTGCACCACAACTAGCTGGGAGGGTGTCTGGGAAAATGTCTGGATCTGCCTAAGAGGCAAGAGACCATTGTTTTGGGGTGTGCAAGGAGAGGGGATTCTTTACCTGTCTGCCCACAGAAGGCAGAGCACCAACTAAACAAGCTCCAGTGATAGACGTGAGCTGTGGCTATCAGATCGGACCCCAGAGACAGACATGAAATGCTAAGGCTGTTGCTGCAGCCACCAAGAATCCAGTGTGCAAGCAGAGGTCTCTATCCACACACACCCCGCCCCCCTGCCCAGGAGCCTGTGCAGCCTGACACTGTCTGGGTCCTGTGATCCAGGGACAACTTCCAAGGGAGAACACACAGCACACCTCAGATTGTGGCAACGTCATGCTGGCCTCTGCCACCACAGGCTCATCGCGAATTCCATAACCCTCCCTCCCCCTGGCCTGAGTGAGCCAGAGCCCCTTAATCAGCTGCTGCTTTAACCACCTCCTGTCTGGGCAGGGAAAATATGCCTGAGGGTGACCTACACACAGAGGTGGGGCCAAAACCAAAGCTGAACACCAGGAACTGTGCGAATAAAGAAGAGAAAGGGAAATTTCTCCCAGCAGCCCCAGGAGTAGAGGATTAAATCCCCACAATCAACTTGATGTACCCTGCATCTGTGGAATACCTGAATAGACAATGAATCACCCAAAAATTGAGGCAGTGGACTTTGGGAGCAACTGTAGACTTGGGGTTTGCTGCGACTGATTTGTTCCTGATTTTTATGCTTATCTTAGTATAGTTTTTAGCACTTGTTGTCATTGGTGGGTTTGTTTATTGATTTGGTTGCTCTCTTCTTTTTTATTATTATTACTTTTTAATTTTTTAATTAAAATTTTTTTATTTTAGTAATTTCATTGTTATTTATTAATTTATTATTATTTTTTCTTTACTTTTTTCTCCCTTTTCTTCTGAGCCATGTGGCTGACAGGGTATTGGTGTCCTGCCCTCGTGTCAGGCCTGAGACTCTGAGGTGGGAGAGTTGAGATCAGGACATTGGACCATCAGAGACTTCCCAGACCCAAATATTCAACTGGCAAGAGCTCTCCCAGAGATCTCTATCACAACCCTAAAACCCAGCTCCACCCAATGGCCAGCAAGCTCCAGTGCTGGAAGCCCCATGCCAAACAACTAGCAGGACAGAACACATAAACACACCCATTAGCAGAGAGGCTGCCTAAAATCATAAGTTTTCAGACACCCAAAAACACATGACCTGATGCAGCACTACCCACCAGAAAGATAAGATCCAGCACTACCCATCAGAACACAGGCACCAGTCCCCTCCACCAGGGAGCCTACACAAGCCATTGAACCAACCACATCCACTGAGGGCACATACCAAAACAACAGGAACTACAAAATTGCATCCTGAAAAAAGGAGACCCAAACCACAGTAACATATGCAAAATGAGAAGACAGGGAAATATGCAGAAGATGAAGGAGTAAGGTAAAAACTCACGAGACCAAACAAATGAAGAGGAAATAGGCAGTCTACCTGAAAAAGAATTCAAAGTAATGATAATAAAGATGATCCAAAATCTTGGAAATAGAATGGAGAAAATACAAGAAACGTTTAACAAGGAACTAGAAGAACTAAAGAGCAAACAAACAGTGATAAAAACCACAATAAATGAAATTAAAAATTCTCTAGATGGAATCAATAGCAGAATAACTGAGGAAGAAGAACAGATAAGTGACCTGGAAGATAAAATAGTGGAAATAACTACCACAGAGCAGAAAAAAGAATGAAAATAATTAAGGGCATTCTCAGAGACCTCTGGGACAACATTAAACACCCAACATTTGAATTATACTGGTCCCCAAAGAAGGAGAGAAAAAGAAAGGGACTGAGAAAATATTTGAAGAGATTATAGTTGAAAACTTCCCTAATATGGGAAAGGAAATAGTCAGTCAAGTCCAGAAAGCACAGAGAGTCCCATACCAGATAAATCCAAGGAGAAGCATGCCAAGACACATATTTATCAAGCTATCAAAAATTAAATATGAGGAAAAATATTAAAAGTAGCAAGGGAAAAGCAACAAATGGTATACAAGGGAATCCCCATAAGGTTAACAGCTGATCTTTCAGCAGAAACTCTGCAAGCCAGAAGGGAGTGGTAGGACATATTTAAAGTGGTGAAAGGGAAAAACCTACAAAGAAGATTACTCTCCCCAGCAAGGATCTCATTCAGATTCACCAGAGAAATTAAAAGCTTTATAGACAAGCAAAAATTAAGATAATTCAGCACCACCAAACTAGCTTTACAAGAAATGCTTAAGGAACTTCTCTAGGCAGGAAACACAAGAGAAGGAAAAGATCTACAATAACAAACCCAAAACAATTAAGAAAATAACAATAAGAACATACATATCAATAATTATCTTAAATGTAAATGGATTAAATGCTCCAACCAAAAGAAACAGACTGGATGAATGGATACAAAAAGAACACCTGTATATATGCTATCCACAAGAGACCCACTTCAGACCTAGGGAAACATACAGAATGAAAGTGGGGGGATGGAAAAAGGTATTCCATGCAAATGGAAAACAAAGGAAAGCTGGAGTAGCAATTCTCATATCAGACAAAATAGACTTTAAAATAAAGACTATTACAAGAGACAAAGAAGGATACTACAAACTGATCAAAGCATCAATCCAAGAAGAAGATATAACAATTGTAAATATTTATTCACCCAACATAAGAGCACCTCAATACATATGGAAAATGTTAACTGTCATAAGAAGGGAAATGGACAGTAACACAATCATAGTAGGGAACATTAACGCCCCACTGTCACCAATGGACAGATCATCCAAAATGAAAATAAATAAGGAAACACAAGCTTTAAATGACACATTAAACAAGATGGACCTAATTGATATTTATAGGACATTCCATCCAAAAGCAGCAAAATACACTTTCTTCTCAAGCACCCATGGAATATTCTTCAGGATAGATGATATCTTGGGTCACAAATCAAGCCTTGGTAAATTTAAGCTAGCAATTACACGGAAAACTCAGTGAAAAATACAAACACCTGGAGGTTAAAAAAATACACTGCTAAATAACCAAGAGATCACTGAAGAAATCAAAGAGGAAATCAAAAAATACGGAGAAACAAATGACAATGAAAACACGACGACCCAAAACATATGAGATGCAGTAAAAACATTTCTAAGAGGGAAGTTTACAGCAATACAATCCTACCTCAAGAAACAAGAAACATCTCAAATAAACAAGCTAACCTTACACCTAAAGCAATTAGAGAAAGAATAACAAAAACACCGCAAAATTAGCAGAAGGAAAGAAATCATAAAGATCAGAGCTGAAATAAAATAAATAGAAACAAAGAAAACAATAGCAAAGATCAATAAAACTAAAAGCTGGTTCTTTGAGAAGAGAAAAAAAATTCATAAACCATTAGACAGACCGAGCAAGAAAAAAAGGGAGAAGACTTAAATCAATAGAATTAGACATGAAAAAGGAGAAGTAACAACTGACACTGCAGAAATACAAATGATCATGAGAGATTAATACAAGCAACTCTATGCCAATAAAATGGAAAACCTGGAAGAAATGGACAAATTCTCAGAAAAGCACAACCTTCCGACACAGAACCAGGAAGAAATAGAAAATATAAACAGACTAATCACAAGGACTGAAATTGAAACTGTGATTAAAAATCTTCCAATAAACAAAAGCCCAGGACCAGACGGCTTCACAGGTGAATTCTATCAAACATTTAGAGAAGAGCTAACACCTATCCTTCTCAAACTCTTCCAAAATATATCAGAAGGAAGAACACTCCCAAACTCATTCTATGAGGCCACCATCACCCTGATACCAAAACCAGACAAAGAAGTTACAAAAAAAGAATACTACAGGCCAATATCACTGATGAAAATAGATGCAAACAACCTCAACAAAATACTAGCAAACAGAATCCAACAGCACATTAAAAGGATCATACACCACGACAAAGTGGGATTTATCCCAGGAATGCAAGGATTCTTCAATGTATGCAAATCAATCAGTGATATACCATATTAATATATTAACACATTGAAGAATAAAAACCATATGATCATCTCAGTAGATGCAGAAAGAGCTTTTGACAATATTCAACACCAATTTATGATAAAACCTTTCCAGAAAGTAGGCATAGAGGGAACTTAACTCAGCATAATAAAGGCCATATATGACAAACCCACAGCAAACATCGTCCTCAATGGTGAAAAACTGAAAGCATTTCCTCTAAGATCAGGAATAAGACAAGGTTGCCTACTCTCACCACTCTTTTGTGTGTGTGTGTGTGTGGTACACAGGCCTCTCACTGCTGTGGCCTCTCCCGTTGCGGAGCACAGGCTCCTGATAAGCAGGCTCAGCGGCTATGGCGCACAGGCCTAGCCGCACCGTGGCATGTGGGATCTTCCCGGACTCGGGCACGAATCTGTGTCCCCTGCATCGGCAGGCAGACTCTCAACCACTGTGCCACCAGGGAAGCCCTCACCGCTTTTATTCAACATAGTTTTGGAAGTTTTAGCCACAGCAATGAGAGAAGTAAAAGAAATAAAAGAATCCAAATTGGAAAAGAAGTTAAACTGCTACTATTTGTAGATGACATGATACTATACATAGAGAATCCTAAAGATGTTACCAGAAAACTACTAGAGCTAATCAATGAATTTGGTAAAGTAGCAGGATACAAAATTAATGCACAGAAATCTCTTGCATTCCTATACACTAATGATGAACAATTAGAAAGAGGAATTAAGGAAACACTCCCATTTATGATTGCAATAAAAAGAATAAAGTACTTAGGTATAAACCTACCTAAGGAGACAAAAGACCTGTACGCAGAAAATTATAAGACACCCATGAAAGATATTAAAAACGATACAAGCAGGTGGAGTGATATACCATGTTGTTGAATTGGAAGAATCAATATTGTGAAAATGACTATACTACCCATAGAAATCTGCATATTCAATGCAATCTCTATCAAACTACCAATGGCATTTTTCACAGAACAAAAAATTTCACAATTTGTATGGAAACACAAAAGACCCCATGTAGCCAAAACAAACTTGAGAAAGAAAGACAGAGCTGGAGGAATCAGGCTCCCTGACTTCAGACTCTACTACAAAGCTGCAGTAATCAAGACAGTATGGTACTGGCACAAAAACAGACATATAGATCAATGGAACAGGATAGAAAGCCCAGAGTTAAACCCACACACATATGGTCAGCTTATCTTTGATAATGGAGGCAAGAATATACGATGGAGAAAAGACAGCCTCTTCAATAAGTGGTGCTGGAAAAACTGGACAGCTACATGTAAAAGAATGAAAATAGAACACTCCCTAACCCCATGCACAGAAATAAATTCAAAATATATTAAAGACCTAAATGTTACGACAGACACTATAAAACTCTAAGAGGAGAATATAGGAAGAACACTCTTTGACATAAATCACAGCAAGATCCCTTTTGACCCACCTCCTAGAGAAATGGTAATAAAAGCAAAAATAAACAAATGGGACATACTGAAACTTAAAAGTTTTTGCACAGCAGAGGAAACCATAAGCAAGACAAAAAGACAACCCTCAGAATGGGAGAAAATATTTGCAAATGAAGCAACTGACAAAGGATTAATCTCCAAAATATACAGCTCATGCAGCTCAATATCAAAAAAACAAAAACCCAATCCAAAAATGAGCAGAAGACCTAAATAGACATTTCTCCAAAGAAGATATACAGATTGCCAACAAACACATGAAAGGATGCTCAACATTACTGAGCATTAGAGAAATGCAAATCAAAACTACAATAAGGTATCACCTCACACTGGTCAGAATGGTCATTATCAAAAAATCTACAAACAATAAATGCTGGAAAGGGTGTGGTGAAAAGGGAATCCACCTGCACTGTTGGTGGGAATATAAATTGATACAGCCCCTATGGAGAAGAGGAGGGAGGCTCCTTTTAAAAGTAAAAATAGAACTACCATATGACCTAGCAACCTTACTACTGGGCATATACCCTGCTAAAACCATAATTCAAAAATAGTTGTGTACCACAATATTCATTGCAGCACTATTTACAATAGCCAGGATATGGAAGCAATCTAAGTGTCCATCGACAGATGAATGGATAAAGAATATGTGGCACATATATACAATGGAATATTAGCCACAAAAAGAAGCAATATTGAGGTTTTTGTAATGAGGTGGATGGAGCTAGAGTCTGTCATACTGAGTGAAGTAAGTCAGAAGGAGAAAAAACAAAAACCATATGCTAAGACATATATATGGAATCTTAAAAAAAAAACAAAAAAAGAAGGTTCTGTTGAACCTAGGGGCAGGGCAGGAATAAAGACACGAACGTAGAGAATGAACTTGAGGACACAGGGATGGGAAATATGGTAATCTGGGATGAAGTGAGAGAGTAGCATTGACATATATACACTACCAAATGTAAAATACATAGCTAGTGGGAAGCAGTTGCATAGCACAGGGAGATCAGCTCAGTGTTTTGTGACCACATAGAGGGGTGGTATAAGGAGGGTGGGAGAGAGATGCAAGAGGAAGGGAATATATGTGTACATATTGCTGATTCACTTTGTTATACAGCAGAAACTAGCACACCATTGTAAAGCAATCATACTCCAATAAAGATATTAAATAAAAAATAATAAAATAAAATCAAAAAAAGTTTGCTTAGTATTTCAATTCTAAACTCATACCTTATTACTGAGAGGATGGTTTCTTGAATTTAGCAGTGGGCAGTTTCTTAATTGTTTTCACATTTAAAGTAATAAATTAATCTTCTTTTACCATGAATTACCATACATATGTGGCAATAATTGGATTCCATGGTACAGAAATTTCATACTTTATTTCCTAAAGCAGGAAATGTCTTCCAGCTAAAGAGTCCTGTGGTTCTTAGTCTCTTCTGTTTTTTTCTGATTCTCCAATGTGGCTGTGATTAACCAGCTGACAGAACCACTTAGGTCTATCCATCTACACACTACAGAACTGTCTGATTTTTCCCCAGCCCTGTTCTTACTGAGATAGAATATTATTATCCTTCCCAGTTTTCTCTTTTATTCCTTATTAAAACTTTCTTAATATTAAAAGCAACTCCTAGAGATATCTATATTTTCCAAAAATACTCAAAATTCATATTTACATTTTAAATATGGAATCATAGGCCCTCACTTCATGATATTCAAGTGTGTGATGTCAACCATAATTTTATAATTATATTTGAGAAAAATGGGTATTTTGGCAATATCACTTCTGTGCTGATTCCATTATAAAATTAATTGTGTCATGGTGTAAGTAGAGTTACAAGAAAAAGGGGAAAGAGATGGGAAATAAAAGAGAGGAAGAGGAGGAGAAGGAGGAGGAAGATAAGGAAGTGGTAGAGGAAGAGGAGCAGTAGGGAGAGAAGGAAAGAATGACAGAGGAAGGAAGGAAGGGAGGGAGGGAGGAAAGAAGGAATGAAGTATAAACGGGAGGGAGGGTGGGAGGGGAAAGAAAAAAAAACCCTCTCTCCTCTGCTCTGTGAGTAAATGAAGATGGATCTTCTCATCATTTTAAATCCAAAGGGGATTCCTGCTGGTGGTTTATAACTGAGTCAAAGATCCCATTATCATTTAAAAAATTACTTTAGGCAGGGATATATAATGTCTTAAATTAATATCATTAAAGTTACTATAATCATGGTGTTTTAGAAAAATCTTTATCAGTTTATGATAAATACATTGTTAATTCGTGACCCACAGGATTGAACAGTAGTTCCTGATTTAAAAGTACTATTATATTGTTTAACTTCAAAACTGCTGAAAAAACAACAAAAAGAAAGAAGTACATTCTGAATGTTGTATTATTGATTTAGTTCATAGACACTCTTGTATCTAACCGGATTTCATCTCGGTTAATAATCCCAGAACAATTTAGTCACGTTTTCTAACCTGTTCTGAAGAAATGCTAATTTATCAGTTAAGGTAAAAGGCAGCGAATGTCATTCTTAACACAAAAGGATTAGGTCTCTGTATGTAGCATCACAACTCTCTAGGTAAACAGAGGAGGCTGACACGCAGTGACAGATGACTCAGCGTCTGTTGTATGCGGTAACAGAATCCACAACCTAAGTCACAGCTTAGGTAACTTTCAACTGCACATGTGAATTTTCTTAATGAGACTGCTCCTCAGTGTATCACTTTAAAAACAGGTTTCTGTACTCTTATTTCAGGACTCAGACTCCTACTTATGCAAAATGCAGAACTTTAATATTATTAAAAGGCAAATGCAGATTCAAGAGGTGGGAGGAGGTCAATCAAAAAGTGAGTGTGAAAATAAAAACCTTGCTGGAAAAGTACTTCAGTAAATCTGTGGCGTTTTTGTTTAACTTGCTCATATCTTAAATAGCTTAAAATCTCATATTTAACATTCTCAATGCACATGCACACACACAAACAAAAGCATAAACAAACAAAAACCAAAGGGACTCGAGGAACTTTTGGAGGTGACCGCTGTGTCTGCCATTTGATTGTGGTGATGGTTTCATGGTTTCAGGTCCACACTCATCTAAATGTATACATTAGGTATGTGCAACTTTGTGTGTAACAATTACACCTCAGTAAAGCTGTTAAAAACATGTTAGTCCTAAAAGTTAAAATACTTTAGACAGACTTATTTCTTAAAGGTCCAGTAAGATGATATTAGTATATTCTTCCCTAGCACTAGCAGGGTGCAACTGGCTTGTAAGCTGTGTTCAGAAACTTTTTAAATTAAATTACAAAAAAAAAAAGCAACCAAGGAAGTATATCATAAACCAGTTCTTCCATATTTTGGCTGAAAAGTCACCGATCCTGACATCTTGAGCTTTGATAAGTTGTTGCCCAGTGGCCAAGGATATTAATGAGACTTTTAAAATCAGAGGAGACTAGTCAAATTTTTTTTTTTAAAGCAAGGTGTTTTTAAGAAAATGGCATCGTAATGCAAGTAGTATAAGTACTTTTGGAAAGTACTTTTTGGAAGGATTGGTATTTTCTGATTTGGTTGACTGACAATACACAATATTGACTTTTGGTTAATTTGTATGCCTGGACCTAGGACAGAAGGACAGGAAATTTTAAAGGCTTAATAAAGTAGAGATAGTAACCTAGGAAATTATTTGGAAGCAGGAATTATGTTGATAGTAAACTACGTGAACTATAATTCACCTATGTGCATTGAAACCATGTATTTGAGATGAAGACTTTATGTATAAAAATGCTTATAATTTACATTTGTCATAGTATCACAAGCTATTGAAATGAACATGATAATTTTAATATTTATGTAATTTGTAGGTTGTATTTCAAAGAAATAAAACAGTTTCACAGCTAAAGACAGACATTATTTTGCTAATATGTGAAAACAACTAACGTAATTACATTCATGCATCATCATGATACATAAAAATAATATACTTATATGCTAAGGCAATTAGATCAAACATTATGAATAAAAAATTTGGTAATGTATTAAACTGATCTTTTGGGAGATACTTATTTTTCTTTTTATGCTTTATGGCTTCGGCCTGTGTGTCAAGAATGTTTTCATACCCCTCCTGAGACAGAGTAGAATGCCAATGAGAAAAATTTTAAAAAAAGAAAACATGACCTATTACACTGGCACTCTGTTTTGCATTTGGTGCTTGGCTGTATTTGAGAACTATTATATGGTTTTGACACTATTCTGCATTTATATATTTATTTTGTACTACAGGATATGTGTAGACCAAGTTATGCATCCTATAATTTAATACTGAGATTATCAATTACAAAAGTGATTAACAGATGTTTTCTTTAATCATGCTTTTAGCTTTAGTAACGCAGGCAATTATAATTGTATTTTCATCAAATGTTGACAGTACAACCATTGCAACAGTATCTTACAAAGACCTCAGAAAAGACTGCCAAACACAAAGTGCCAATTAAAGTATCAATTTTTGGGTCTCCAATTTAAATTTATAATTTATTTGTGTATAAAATAAGAATACAAATTCTGAATACATAGATATGTATGAGTATGAAAGACTGATGCTTTTTTTGCCTCACTGGTAGGTTCCATCACAGAGTAGGAATGTTATTTTGTTAGTGTTTATCATACGTGGGACTGATGATTGCTCATAAGTCATTTATTCTTTGCAAAGGCCCTGGGCTGCTAAGCACCAGGCCTAACCTTCTGTTCGGCTCTTATTTCTGCATACTTATTGATATCAAATTAAAAATCATTTATTTTTGCCATCAATTAGATTGGGTTGAACACCTGAATAATATAGGTATTTTAAAGAATAAATAAAATTTATAAAAGAGTTAAAAAACATAACCAAAATAATTTAATATATTCACTCCAGATATTTATACTATTTAAATACTAAAATGCCACAGAAGTAAATATGGAGTATTATCCAATGTTGCATTTTAATTAGATATAAAGGGGAACACTAGGGAGAGGGGGGAAGATGGTGGAAGAGTAAGGCACAGAGATCACCTTCCTCCCCACAGATACATCAGAAATACATTTACACGTGGAACAACTCCTACAGAAAACCTACTGAATGCTGGCAGAAGACCTCAGACCTCCCAAAAGGCAAGAAACTCCCCACGTACCTGGGTAGGGCAAAAGAAAAAAGAATAAGCATAGACAAAAGAATAGGGACGAGACCTGCCCCAGTGGGAGGGAGCCGTGAAAGAGGAAAGGTTTCTACACACTAGAAGACCCTTTGCGGGTGGATACTGCGGGTGGCGGAGGTGGGGAGCTTTGGAGCTGTGGAGGAGAGTGCAGCAATAGGGGTGCAGAGGGCAAAGTGGAGAGATTTCCACACAGAGGATCTGTGCCGACGAGCACTCACCAGCCCGAGAGGCTTGTCTGCTCACCCGCCGGGGCGGGCGGGGCTGCGAGCTCAGGCTTGGGCTTCAGTCGGAGCGCAGGGAGAGGACTGGCAGCGGGAACACAGACTGAAGGGGTTAGTGCTCCACGGCTAGCCAGGAGGGAGTCCGAGAAAAACTCTGGACCTGCCGAAGAGGCAAGAGACTTTTTCTTCCCTCTTTGTTTCCTGGTGCCCGAGGAGAGGGGATTAAGAGCGCTGCTTAAAGGAGCTCCAGAGACGGGCGTGGACCCCAGCGACGGGCATGAGACGCTAAGGCTGCTGCTGCCGCCACCAAGAAGCCTGTGTGTGAGCACAGGTAACTCTCCATACCTCCCTTCTAGGGAGACTGTGCAGCCCGCCACTGCCAGGGTCCCGGGATCCAGGGACAAATTCCCCGGGAGAACGCACGGCGCACCTCAGGCTGGTGCAACATCATGCCAGTCTCTGACGCCGCAGGCTCGCCCTGCACTCCGTACCCATCCCTCCCCCCGGGCCTGAGTGAGCCAAAGCCCCCGAGTCAACTGCTCCTTTAACCCTGTCCTGTCTGAGCAAAGAACAGATGCCCTCTGGCGACCTACAGGCAGAGGCAGGGCCAAATCCAAAGCTGAACCCCAGGAGCTGTGCGAACAAAGAAGAGAAAGGGAAATCTCTCCCAGTAGCCTCAGGAGCAGCGGATTAAATCTCCACAATCAACTTGATGTACACTGCATCTGTGGAATACCTGAATAGACAACGAATCTTCCCAAATTGAGGAGGTGCACTTCGAGAGCAAGATTTATTATTTTTTTCCCCTTTTCCTCTTTTTGTGAGTGTGTATGCTTCTGTGTGAGATTTTGTCTGTATAGCTTTGCTTTCACTATTTGTCCTAGGGTTCTATCTGTCTGTATTTTGTTGGTTTGTTTCTTACTTAAAAAATTTTTTTACTTAATATTTTTTATTTTAATAACTTTATTTTATTTTACCTTACTTTATTTTCTCTTATCCTTCCTTTCTTTCTTTCTTTCTTTCTTTCTTTCTTTCTTTCTTTCTTTCTTTCTTTCTTTCTTTCTTTCTTTTTTTTTTCTTTTGACTTTTACTCCCTTTTATTCTGAGCTGTGTGGATGAAAGTCTCTTGGTAATGCAGCCAGGAGTCAGTGCTGTGCCTCGGCGGTGGGAGAGCCAACTTTAGGACACTGGTCCACAAGAGACCTCCCAGCTCCACATAATATCAAATGGCAAAAATCTCCCAGAGACCTCCATCTCAACACCAGCACCCAGCTTCACTCACCGATCAGCAAGCTACAGTGCTGGACACCCTATGCGAAACAACTAGCAAGACAGGCACACAACGCCACCCAATAGCAGAGAGGCTGCCTAAAATCATAATAAGTCCACAGACACCCCAAAACACATCACCAGACATGGACCTGATCACCAGAAAGGCAAGATCCTACCTCATCCATGAGAACACAGGCACAAGTCCCCTCCACCAAGAAGCCTTCACAACCAACTGAACCAACTTTAGCCACTGGGGTCAGACACCAAAAACAATGGGAACTATGAACCTGCAGCCTGTAAAAAGGAGACCCCAAACACAGTAAGATAAGCAAAAGGAGAAGACAGAAAAACACACAGCAGATGAAGGAGCAAGATAAAAACCCACCAGACCTAATAAATGAAGAGGAAGTAGGCAGTCTACCTGAAAAAGAATTCAGAATAATGATAGTAAAGATGATCCAAAATCTTGGAAATAGAATAGAGAAGATGCAAGAAACATTTAACAAGGACCTAGAAGAACTAAAGATGAAACAAACAAAGATGAACAACACAATAAATGAAATTAAAATTACTCTAGATGGGATCAATAGCAGAATAACTGAAGCAGAAGAATGGATAAGTGACCTGGAAGATAAAATAGTGGAAATAACTACTGCAGAGCAGAATAAAGAAAAAAGAATGAAAATAACTGAGGACAGTCTCAGAGACCTCTGGGACAACGTTAAATGCACCAACATTTGAATTATAGGGGTTCCAGAAGGAGAAGACAAAAAGAAAGGGACTGAGAAAATATTTGAAGAGATTATAGTTGAAAACTTCCCTAATATGGGAAAGGAAATAGCTAATCAAGTCCAGGAAGCACAGACAGTCCAATACAGGATAAATCCAAGTAGAAACATGCCAAGACACATATTAATCAAAGTGTCAAAAATTAAATACAAAGAAAACACATTAAAGACAACAGGGAAAAGCAACAAATAAAACACAAGGGAATCCCCATAAGGTTAACAGCTGATCTTTCAGCAGAAACTCTGCAAACCAGAAGGGACTGGCAGCACATATTTAAAGTGATGAAGGAGAAAAACCTACAACCAAGATTACTCTACCCAGCAAGGATCTCCTTCAGATTTGATGGAGAAATTAAAATCTTTACTGACAAGCAAAAGCTGAGGGAGTTCAGCACCACCAAACCAGCTTTACAACAAATGCTAAAGGAACTTCTCTAGGCAAGAAACACAAGAGAAGGAAAAGACCTATAATAACAAACACAAAACAATTTAGAAAATGGGAATAGGAACATACATATTGATAATTACCTTAAATGTAAATGGAGTAAATGCTCCCACCAAAAGACACAGATTGGCTGAATGGATACAAAAACAAGACCCATACATATGCTGTCTACAAGAGACCCACTTCAGACCTAGAGAACACATACAGACTGAAAGTGACGGGATGGAGAAAGATATTCCATGCAAAAGGAAACCAAAAGAAAGCTGAAGTAGCAATTCTCATATCAGACAAAATAGACTAAAATAAAGACTATTAGAAGAGACAACAAAGGACACTACATAATGATCAAGGGATCGATCCAAGAAGAAGATATAACAATTGTAAATATTTATGCACCCAACATAGGAGCACCTCAATACATAAGGCAAATACGAATAACCATAAAAGGGGAAATCGACAGCAACAGATTCATATTAGGGGACTTTAACACCCCACTTTCACCAATGGTCAGATCATCCAAAATGAAAACTAATAATGAAACACAAGCTTTAAATGATACATTAAACAAGATGGATTTAATTGATATTTATAGGACATTCCATCCAAAAACAACAGAATACACATTTTTCTCAAGTGCTCATGGAACATTCTGCAGGATAGATCATATCTTGGGTCACAAATCAAGCATTGGTAAATGTAAGAAAATTGAAATTGTATAAAGTATCTTTTCCGACCACAACACTATGAGATTAGATATCAATTACAGGAAAAGCTCTGTAAAAAATACAAACACATGGAGGCTAAACAATACACTATTTCATAATGAAGTGATCACTGAAAAAATCAAAGGAAATTTAAAAAAAAACCTAGAAACAAATGACAATGGAGACACAATGACCCAAAACCTATGGAATGCAGCAAAAGCAGTTCTAACAGGGAAATTTATAGCAATACAATCCTACCTTAAGAAACAGGAAGCCTCTAGAATAAAAAACCTAACCTTGCACCTAAAGCAATTAGAGAAAGAAGAAAAAAAAATCCCCAAAATTAGCAGAAGGAAAGAAATCATAAAGATCAGATCATGAATAAATGAAAAAGAAATGAAGGAAATGATAGCAAAGATCAATAAAACTAAAAGCTGGTTCTTTGAGAAGATGAACAAAATTGATAAACTATTAGCCAGACTCATCAAGAAAAAAGGGAGAAGACTCAAATCAATAGAATTAGAAATGAAAAAGGAGAAGTAACAACTGACACTGCAGAAAGACAAAGATAATGAGAGATTACTACAAGCAACACTATGCCAATAAAATGGAAAACCTGGAAGAAATGGACAAATTCTTAGAAATGCACAACATGCCAAGGCTGAATCAGGAAGAAATAGAAAATATCAACAGACCAATCACAAGCACTGAAATTGAAACTGTGATTAAAAATCTTCCAACAAACAAAAGCCCAGACCAGGAGATTTCACTTCACAGGCGAATTCTATCAAATATTTAGAGAAGAGCTAACACCTATCCTTCTCAAACTCTTCCAAAATATAGCAGAGTGAGTAACACTCCCAAATTCCTTCTACGAGGCCACCTTCATCTTCATACCAAAACCAGACAAGGATGTCACAAAGAAAGAAAACTACAGGCCAATATCACTGATGAACATAGACGCAAAAATCCTCAACAAAATACTAGCAAACAGAATCCAACAGCACATTAAAAGGACCCTATACCATGAGCAAGTGGGGTTTATTCCAGGAATGCAAGGATTCTTCAATATACGCAAATCAATCAATGTGATATACCATATTAACAAATTGAAGGAGAAAAACCTTATGATCATCTCAATAGATGCAGAGAAAGCTTCTGACAAATTTCAACACCCATTTATGATAAAAACCCTGCAGAAAGTAGGCATAGAGGGAACTTTCCTCAACATAATAAAGGCCATATATGACAAGTCCACAGCCAACATCATCCTCAATGGTGAAAAACTCAAAGCATTTCCACTAAGATCAGTAACAAGACAAGGTTGCCCCCTCTCATCACTCTTATTCAACATAGTTTTGGAAGTTTTAGCCACAGCAATCAGAGAAGAAACGGAAATAAAAAGAATCCACATCGGAAAAGAAAAAGTAAAGATATCACTGTTTGCAGATGACATTATACTATACATAGAGAATCCTAAAGATGCTACTAGAAAACTACCAGAGCTAATCAAAGAATTTGGTAAAGTAGCAGGATACAAAATTAATGCACAGAAGTCTCTGGCATTCCTATACACTAATGATGAAAAATCTGAAAGTGAAATCAAGAAAACACTCCCATTTACCATTGCAACAAAAAGAATAAAATATCTAGGAATATACCTACCTAAGGAGACAAAAGACCTGTATGCAGATAATTATAAGACACTGATGAAAGAAATTAAAGATGATACAAATAGATGGAGAGATATACCTACCATGTTCTTGGATTGGAAGAATCAACATTGTGAAAATGACTCTACTACCCAAAGCAATCTATAGATTCAATGCAGTCCCTATCAAACTACCAGTGGCATGTTCCACAGAACTAGAACAAAAAATTTCACAATTTGTGTGGAAACACGAAAGACCCCGAATAGCCAAAGCAGTCTTGAGAAGGAAAAAAGGAGCTGGACAAATCAGGCTCCCTGACTTCAGACTGTACTACAAAGCTACAGTAATCAAGACAGTATGGTACTGGCACAAAAACAGAAAGATAGATCAATGGAACAGGATAGGAAGCCCAGAGATTAACCCACGCACATATGGTCACCTTATTTTTGATAAAGGAGGCAGGAATGTACAGTGTAGAAAGGACAGCCTCTTCAATAAGTGGTGCTGGGAAAACTGGACAGGTACATGTAAAAGTATGAGATTAGATCACTCCCTAACACCATACACAAAAATAAGCTCAAAATGGATTAAAGACCTAAATGTAAGGCCAGAAACTATGAAACTCTTAGAGGAAAATATAGGCAGAACACTCTATGACATAAATCACAGCAAGATCCTTTTTGACCCACCTCCTAGAGTAATGGAAATAAAAACAAAAATAAACAATTTGGACCTAATGAAAATTCAAAGCTTTTGCACAGCGAAGGAAACCATAAACAAGACCAAAAGATAGCCCTCAGAATGGGAGAAAATATTTGCAAGTGAAACAACTGACAAAGGATTAATCTCCAAAATTTACAAGCAGCACATGAAGCTCAATAGCAAGAAAACAAACAACCCAATACAAAAATGAGCAGAATACCTAAATAGACATTTCTCTGAAGAAGATATACAGACTGCCAACAAACACATAAAAGAATGCTCAATATCATTAATCATTAGAGAAATGCAAATCAAAACTACAATGAGATATCATCTCACACCAGTCAGAATGGCCATCACCAAAATATCTAGAAACACTAAATGCCGGAGAGGGTGTGGAGAAAAGGGAACACTCTTGCACTGCTGGTGGGAATGTGAATTGGTACAGCCACTATGGAGAACACTATGGAGGTTCCTTAAAAAATTACAAATAGACCTACCATATGACCCAGCATTCCCACTACTGGGTATATACACTGAGAAAACCAAAATTCAAAAAGAGTAATGTACCAAAATGTTCATTGCAGCTCTATTTACAATAGACCAGAGATGGAAACAACCTAAAGGCCCATCATCTGATGAATGGATAAAGAACATGTGGCACATATATACAATGGAATATTACTCAGCCATAAAAAGAAACAAAATTGAGTTATTTGTAATGAGATGGATAGACCTAGAGTCTGTCACACAGAGTGAAGTAAGTCAGAAAGAGAAAGACAAATACTGTATGCTAACACATATATATGGAATTTAAGAAAAAAATATGTCATGAAGAACCTAGGGGTAAGACAGGAATAAAGACACAGACCTACTGGAGAATGGACTTGAAGATATGGGGAGGGGGAAGGGTGAGCTGTGACAAAGCAAGAGAGAGGCATGGACATATATACACTACCAAACGTAAGGTAGATAGCTAGTGGGAAGCAGCCGCATAGCACAGGGAGATCAGCTCGGTGCTTTGTGACCACCTGGATGGGTGGGATAGGGAGGGTGGGAGGGAGGGAGACGCAAGAGGGAAGAGATATGGGAACATATGTATATGTATAACTGATTAACTTTGTTATAAAGCAGAAACTAACACACCATTGTAAAGCAATTATACCCCAATAAAGATGTTAAAAAACAAAATGAAACAGGAAACATCTCGAATAAACAACCTAACCTTCACCTAAAGCAATTAGAGAAAGAGGAACAAAACATCCCCAAAATTAGCAGAAGGAAAGAAATCATAAAGATCAGATCATGAATAAATGAAAAAGAAGGAAACGATAACAAAGATCAATAAAACTAAAAGCTGGTTCTTCGAGAAGATGAACAAAATTGATAAACCATTAGCCAGACTCATCAAGAAAAAAGGGAAAAAACTCAAATCAATAGAATTAGAAATGAAAAAGGAGAAGTAACAACTGACACTGCAGAAAGACAAAGATAATGAGAGATTACTACAAGCAACCCTATGCCAATAAAATGGAAAACCTGGAAGAAATGGACAAATTCTTAGAAATGCACAACATGCCAAGGCTGAATCAGGAAGAAATAGAAAACATCAACAGACCAATCACAAGCACTGAAATTGAAACTGTGATTAAAAATCTTCCAACAAACAAAAGCCCAGACCAGGAGATTTCGCTTCACAGGCGAATTCTATCAAATATTTAGAGAAGAGCTAACACCTATCCTTCTCAAACTCTTCCAAAATATAGCAGAGTGAGTAACACTCCCAAATTCCTTCTACGAGGCCACCTTCATCTTCATACCAAAACCAGACAAGGATGTCACAAAGAAAGAAAACTACAGGCCAATATCACTGATGAACATAGACGCAAAAATCCTCAACAAAATACTAGCAAACAGAATCCAACAGCACATTAAAAGGACCCTATACCATGAGCAAGTGGGGTTTATTCCAGGAATGCAAGGATTCTTCAATATACGCAAATCAATCAATGTGATATACCATATTAACAAATTGAAGGAGAAAAACCTTATGATCATCTCAATAGATGCAGAGAAAGCTTCTGACAAATTTCAACACCCATTTATGATAAAAACCCTGCAGAAAGTAGGCATAGAGGGAACTTTCCTCAACATAATAAAGGCCATATATGACAAGTCCACAGCCAACATCATCCTCAATGGTGAAAAACTCAAAGCATTTCCACTAAGATCAGTAACAAGACAAGGTTGCCCCCTCTCATCACTCTTATTCAACATAGTTTTGGACGTTTTAGCCACAGCAATCAGAGAAGAAACGGAAATAAAAAGAATCCACATCGGAAAAGAAAAAGTAAAGATATCACTGTTTGCAGATGACATTATACTATACATAGAGAATCCTAAAGATGCTACTAGAAAACTACCAGAGCTAATCAAAGAATTTGGTAAAGTAGCAGGATACAAAATTAATGCACAGAAGTCTCTGGCATTCCTATACACTAATGATGAAAAATCTGAAAGTGAAATCAAGAAAACACTCCCATTTACCATTGCAACAAAAAGAATAAAATATCTAGGAATATACCTACCTAAGGAGACAAAAGACCTGTATGCAGATAATTATAAGACACTGATGAAAGAAATTAAAGATGATACAAATAGATGGAGAGATATACCTACCATGTTCTTGGATTGGAAGAATCAACATTGTGAAAATGACTCTACTACCCAAAGCAATCTATAGATTCAATGCAGTCCCTATCAAACTACCAGTGGCATGTTCCACAGAACTAGAACAAAAAATTTCACAATTTGTGTGGAAACACGAAAGACCCCGAATAGCCAAAGCAGTCTTGAGAAGGAAAAAAGGAGCTGGACAAATCAGGCTCCCTGACTTCAGACTGTACTACAAAGCTACAGTAATCAAGACAGTATGGTACTGGCACAAAAACAGAAAGATAGATCAATGGAACAGGATAGGAAGCCCAGAGATTAACCCACGCACATATGGTCACCTTATTTTTGATAAAGGAGGCAGGAATGTACAGTGTAGAAAGGACAGCCTCTTCAATAAGTGGTGCTGGGAAAACTGGACAGGTACATGTAAAAGTATGAGATTAGATCACTCCCTAACACCATACACAAAAATAAGCTCAAAATGGATTAAAGACCTAAATGTAAGGCCAGAAACTATGAAACTCTTAGAGGAAAATATAGGCAGAACACTCTATGACATAAATCACAGCAAGATCCTTTTTGACCCACCTCCTAGAGTAATGGAAATAAAAACAAAAATAAACAATTTGGACCTAATGAAAATTCAAAGCTTTTGCACAGCGAAGGAAACCATAAACAAGACCAAAAGATAGCCCTCAGAATGGGAGAAAATATTTGCAAGTGAAACAACTGACAAAGGATTAATCTCCAAAATTTACAAGCAGCACATGAAGCTCAATAGCAAGAAAACAAACAACCCAATACAAAAATGAGCAGAATACCTAAATAGACATTTCTCTGAAGAAGATATACAGACTGCCAACAAACACATAAAAGAATGCTCAATATCATTAATCATTAGAGAAATGCAAATCAAAACTACAATGAGATATCATCTCACACCAGTCAGAATGGCCATCACCAAAATATCTAGAAACACTAAATGCCGGAGAGGGTGTGGAGAAAAGGGAACACTCTTGCACTGCTGGTGGGAATGTGAATTGGTACAGCCACTATGGAGAACACTATGGAGGTTCCTTAAAAAATTACAAATAGACCTACCATATGACCCAGCATTCCCACTACTGGGTATATACACTGAGAAAACCAAAATTCAAAAAGAGTAATGTACCAAAATGTTCATTGCAGCTCTATTTACAATAGACCAGAGATGGAAACAACCTAAAGGCCCATCATCTGATGAATGGATAAAGAACATGTGGCACATATATACAATGGAATATTACTCAGCCATAAAAAGAAACAAAATTGAGTTATTTGTAATGAGATGGATAGACCTAGAGTCTGTCACACAGAGTGAAGTAAGTCAGAAAGAGAAAGACAAATACTGTATGCTAACACATATATATGGAATTTAAGAAAAAAATATGTCATGAAGAACCTAGGGGTAAGACAGGAATAAAGACACAGACCTACTGGAGAATGGACTTGAAGATATGGGGAGGGGGAAGGGTGAGCTGTGACAAAGCAAGAGAGAGGCATGGACATATATACACTACCAAACGTAAGGTAGATAGCTAGTGGGAAGCAGCCGCATAGCACAGGGAGATCAGCTCGGTGCTTTGTGACCACCTGGATGGGTGGGATAGGGAGGGTGGGAGGGAGGGAGACGCAAGAGGGAAGAGATATGGGAACATATGTATATGTATAACTGATTAACTTTGTTATAAAGCAGAAACTAACACACCATTGTAAAGCAATTATACCCCAATAAAGATGTTAAAAAACAAAATGAAACAGGAAACATCTCGAATAAACAACCTAACCTTCACCTAAAGCAATTAGAGAAAGAGGAACAAAACATCCCCAAAATTAGCAGAAGGAAAGAAATCATAAAGATCAGATCATGAATAAATGAAAAAGAAGGAAACGATAACAAAGATCAATAAAACTAAAAGCTGGTTCTTCGAGAAGATGAACAAAATTGATAAACCATTAGCCAGACTCATCAAGAAAAAAGGGAAAAAACTCAAATCAATAGAATTAGAAATGAAAAAGGAGAAGTAACAACTGACACTGCAGAAAGACAAAGATAATGAGAGATTACTACAAGCAACCCTATGCCAATAAAATGGAAAACCTGGAAGAAATGGACAAATTCTTAGAAATGCACAACATGCCAAGGCTGAATCAGGAAGAAATAGAAAACATCAACAGACCAATCACAAGCACTGAAATTGAAACTGTGATTAAAAATCTTCCAACAAACAAAAGCCCAGACCAGGAGATTTCGCTTCACAGGCGAATTCTATCAAATATTTAGAGAAGAGCTAACACCTATCCTTCTCAAACTCTTCCAAAATATAGCAGAGTGAGTAACACTCCCAAATTCCTTCTACGAGGCCACCTTCATCTTCATACCAAAACCAGACAAGGATGTCACAAAGAAAGAAAACTACAGGCCAATATCACTGATGAACATAGACGCAAAAATCCTCAACAAAATACTAGCAAACAGAATCCAACAGCACATTAAAAGGACCCTATACCATGAGCAAGTGGGGTTTATTCCAGGAATGCAAGGATTCTTCAATATACGCAAATCAATCAATGTGATATACCATATTAACAAATTGAAGGAGAAAAACCTTATGATCATCTCAATAGATGCAGAGAAAGCTTCTGACAAATTTCAACACCCATTTATGATAAAAACCCTGCAGAAAGTAGGCATAGAGGGAACTTTCCTCAACATAATAAAGGCCATATATGACAAGTCCACAGCCAACATCATCCTCAATGGTGAAAAACTCAAAGCATTTCCACTAAGATCAGTAACAAGACAAGGTTGCCCCCTCTCATCACTCTTATTCAACATAGTTTTGGACGTTTTAGCCACAGCAATCAGAGAAGAAACGGAAATAAAAAGAATCCACATCGGAAAAGAAAAAGTAAACATATCACTGTTTGCAGATGACATTATACTATACATAGAGAATCCTAAAGATGCTACTAGAAAACTACCAGAGCTAATCAAAGAATTTGGTAAAGTAGCAGGATACAAAATTAATGCACAGAAGTCTCTGGCATTCCTATACACTAATGATGAAAAATCTGAAAGTGAAATCAAGAAAACACTCCCATTTACCATTGCAACAAAAAGAATAAAATATCTAGGAATATACCTACCTAAGGAGACAAAAGACCTGTATGCAGATAATTATAAGACACTGATGAAAGAAATTAAAGATGATACAAATAGATGGAGAGATATACCTACCATGTTCTTGGATTGGAAGAATCAACATTGTGAAAATGACTCTACTACCCAAAGCAATCTATAGATTCAATGCAGTCCCTATCAAACTACCAGTGGCATGTTCCACAGAACTAGAACAAAAAATTTCACAATTTGTGTGGAAACACGAAAGACCCCGAATAGCCAAAGCAGTCTTGAGAAGGAAAAAAGGAGCTGGACAAATCAGGCTCCCTGACTTCAGACTGTACTACAAAGCTACAGTAATCAAGACAGTATGGTACTGGCACAAAAACAGAAAGATAGATCAATGGAACAGGATAGGAAGCCCAGAGATTAACCCACGCACATATGGTCACCTTATTTTTGATAAAGGAGGCAGGAATGTACAGTGTAGAAAGGACAGCCTCTTCAATAAGTGGTGCTGGGAAAACTGGACAGGTACATGTAAAAGTATGAGATTAGATCACTCCCTAACACCATACACAAAAATAAGCTCAAAATGGATTAAAGACCTAAATGTAAGGCCAGAAACTATGAAACTCTTAGAGGAAAATATAGGCAGAACACTCTATGACATAAATCACAGCAAGATCCTTTTTGACCCACCTCCTAGAGTAATGGAAATAAAAACAAAAATAAACAATTTGGACCTAATGAAAATTCAAAGCTTTTGCACAGCGAAGGAAACCATAAACAAGACCAAAAGATAGCCCTCAGAATGGGAGAAAATATTTGCAAGTGAAACAACTGACAAAGGATTAATCTCCAAAATTTACAAGCAGCACATGAAGCTCAATAGCAAGAAAACAAACAACCCAATACAAAAATGAGCAGAATACCTAAATAGACATTTCTCTGAAGAAGATATACAGACTGCCAACAAACACATAAAAGAATGCTCAATATCATTAATCATTAGAGAAATGCAAATCAAAACTACAATGAGATATCATCTCACACCAGTCAGAATGGCCATCACCAAAATATCTAGAAACACTAAATGCCGGAGAGGGTGTGGAGAAAAGGGAACACTCTTGCACTGCTGGTGGGAATGTGAATTGGTACAGCCACTATGGAGAACACTATGGAGGTTCCTTAAAAAATTACAAATAGACCTACCATATGACCCAGCATTCCCACTACTGGGTATATACACTGAGAAAACCAAAATTCAAAAAGAGTAATGTACCAAAATGTTCATTGCAGCTCTATTTACAATAGACCAGAGATGGAAACAACCTAAAGGCCCATCATCTGATGAATGGATAAAGAACATGTGGCACATATATACAATGGAATATTACTCAGCCATAAAAAGAAACAAAATTGAGTTATTTGTAATGAGATGGATAGACCTAGAGTCTGTCACACAGAGTGAAGTAAGTCAGAAAGAGAAAGACAAATACTGTATGCTAACACATATATATGGAATTTAAGAAAAAAATATGTCATGAAGAACCTAGGGGTAAGACAGGAATAAAGACACAGACCTACTGGAGAATGGACTTGAAGATATGGGGAGGGGGAAGGGTGAGCTGTGACAAAGCAAGAGAGAGGCATGGACATATATACACTACCAAACGTAAGGTAGATAGCTAGTGGGAAGCAGCCGCATAGCACAGGGAGATCAGCTCGGTGCTTTGTGACCACCTGGATGGGTGGGATAGGGAGGGTGGGAGGGAGGGAGACGCAAGAGGGAAGAGATATGGGAACATATGTATATGTATAACTGATTAACTTTGTTATAAAGCAGAAACTAACACACCATTGTAAAGCAATTATACCCCAATAAAGATGTTAAAAAACAAAATGAAACAGGAAACATCTCGAATAAACAACCTAACCTTCACCTAAAGCAATTAGAGAAAGAGGAACAAAACATCCCCAAAATTAGCAGAAGGAAAGAAATCATAAAGATCAGATCATGAATAAATGAAAAAGAAGGAAACGATAACAAAGATCAATAAAACTAAAAGCTGGTTCTTCGAGAAGATGAACAAAATTGATAAACCATTAGCCAGACTCATCAAGAAAAAAGGGAAAAAACTCAAATCAATAGAATTAGAAATGAAAAAGGAGAAGTAACAACTGACACTGCAGAAAGACAAAGATAATGAGAGATTACTACAAGCAACCCTATGCCAATAAAATGGAAAACCTGGAAGAAATGGACAAATTCTTAGAAATGCACAACATGCCAAGGCTGAATCAGGAAGAAATAGAAAACATCAACAGACCAATCACAAGCACTGAAATTGAAACTGTGATTAAAAATCTTCCAACAAACAAAAGCCCAGACCAGGAGATTTCGCTTCACAGGCGAATTCTATCAAATATTTAGAGAAGAGCTAACATCTATCCTTCTCAATCTCTTCCAAAATATAGCAGAGTGAGTAACACTCCCAAATTCCTTCTACGAGGCCACCATAACCCTGATACAAAAACCAGACAAGGATGTCACAAAGAAAGAAAACTACAGGCCAATATCACTGATGAACATAGATGCAAAAATCCTTAACAAAATACTAGCAAACAGAATCCAACAGCACATGAAAAGGATCATACACCATGATCAAGTGGGGTTTATTCCAGGAATGCAAGGATTCTTCAATATACGCAAATCAATGAATGAGATAAACCATATTAAGAAATTGAAGGAGAAAAACCATATGGTCATCACAATAGATGCAGAGAAAGCTTTTGACAAAATTCAACACCCATTTATGATAAAAACCCTGCAGAAAGTAGACATAGAGGGAACTGTCCTCAACATAATAAAGGCCATATATGACAAGCCAACAGCAAACATCATCCTCAATGGTGAAAAACTGAAAGCATTTCCACGAAGATCAGGAACAAGACAAGGTTGCCCACTCTCACCACTCTTATTCAACATAGATTTGGACGTTTTAGCCACAGCAATCAGAGAAGAAAAGGAAATAAAAGGAATCCAAATCGGAAAAGAAGAAGTAAAGCTGTCCTTGTTTGCAGATGACATGATCCTATACATAGAGAATCTTAAAGATGCTACCAGAAAACTACTAGAGCTAATCAATGAATTTGGTAAAGTGGTAGGATACAAAATTAATGCACAGAAATCTCTGGCATTCCTATATACTAATGATGAAAATTCTGAAAGTGAAATCAAGAAAACACTCCCATTTACCATTGCAACAAAAAGAATAAAATATCTAGGAATATACCTACCTAAGGAGACAAAAGACCTGTATGCAGATAATTATAAGGCACTGATGAAAGAAATTAAAGATGATACAAATAGATGGTGAGATATATCTACCATGTTCTTGGATTGGAAGAATCAACATTGTGAAAATGACTCTACTACCCAAAGCAATCTATAGATTCAATGCAGTCCCTATCAAACTACCACTGGCATTTTTCACAGAACTAGGACAAAATATTTCGCAATTTGTATGGAAACACAAAAGACCCCGAATAGCTAAAGCAATCTTGAGAAGGAAAAAAGGAGCTGGAGGAATCAGGCTCCCTGACTTCAGACTGTACTACAAAGCTACAGTAATCAAGGCAGTATGGTACTGGCACAAATACAGAAAGATAGATCAATGGAACAGGATAGAAAGCCCAGGGATGTACCCACACACATATGGACACCTTATCTTTGATAAAGGTTGCAGGAATGTACAGTGGAGAAGGGACAGCCTCTTCAATAAGTGGTGCTGGGAAAACTGGACAGGTACATGTAAAAGTATGAGATTAGATCACTCCCTAACACCATACACAAAAATAAGCTCAAAATGGATTAAAGACCTAAATGTAAGGCCAGAAACTATGAAACTCTTAGAGGAAAACATAGGCAGAACACTCTATGACATAAATCACAGCAAGATCCTTTTTGACCCACCTCCTAGAGTAATGGAAATAAAAACAAAAATAAACAATTTGGACCTAATGAAAATTCAAAGCTTTTGCATAGCAAAGGAAACCATAAACAAGACCAAAAGATAGCCCTCAGAATGGGAGAAAATATTTGCAAGTGAAACAACTGACAAAGGATTAATCTCCAAAATTTACAAGCAGCACATGAAGCTCAATAGCAAGAAAACACACAACCCAATCCATAAATGAGCAGAAGACCTAAATAGACATTTCTCTGAAGAAGATATACAGACTGCCAACAAACACATGAAAGAATGTTCAATATCATTAATCATTAGAGAAATGCAAATCAAAACTACAATGAGATATCATCTCACACCAGTCAGAATGGCCATCAACAAAAAATCTAGAAACTCTAAATGCTGGAGAGGGTGTGGAGAAAAGGGAACACTCTTGCACTGCTGGTGGGAATGTGAATTGGTACAGCCACTATGGAGAACACTATGGAGGTTCCTTAAAAAGCTACAAATAGAACTACCATATGACCTAGCAATCCCACTACTGGACATATACCCTGAGAAAACCATAATTCAAAAAGAGTCATATACCAAAATGTTCATTGCAGCTCTATTTACAATAGCCAGGAGATCGAAACAACCTAAGTGTCCAACATCAGATGAATGGATAAAGAACATGTGGCACATATATACAATGGAATATTACTCAGCCATAAAAAGAAACGAAATTGAGCTATTTGTAATGAGGTGGATAGACCTAGAGTCTGTCATACAGAGTGTAGTAAGTCAGAAAGAAAAAGACAAATACCGTATGCTAACACATATATATGGAATTTAAGAAAAAAAAATGTCATGAAGAACCTAGGGGTAAGGCAGGAATAAAGACGCAGACCTCCTAGAGAACGGACTTGAGGTTATGGGGAGGGGGAAGGGTGAGCTGTGACAGGGCGAGAGAGAGTCATGGACATATACACACTAACAAATGTAGTAAGGTAGATAGCTAGTTGGAAGCAGCCGCATGGCACAGGGAGATTGGCTTGGTGCTTTGTGACAGCCTGGAGGGGTGGGATAGGGAGGGTGGGAGGGAGGGAGACGCAAGAGGGAAGAGATATGGGAACATATGTATATGTATAACTGATTCACTTTGTTATAAAGCAGAAACTAACACACCATTGTAAAGCAATTATACCCCAATAAAGATGTTAAAAAAATAAAAAAATTAAAAAAAAATAAATAAAATAAATTAAAAAAAAAAAGAAATGAAATTGAGCTATTTGTAATGAGGTGGATAGACCTAGAGTTTGTCATACAGAGTGAAGTAAGTCAGAAGGAGAAAGACAAATACTGTATGCTAACACATATATGTGGAATAAAAAAAAATGTCATGAAGAACCTTGGGGTAAAACAGGAATAAAGACACAGACCTACTAGAGAATGGACTTGAGGATATGGGGAGGGGGAAGGGTAAGCTGTGACAAAGTGAGAGATTGGCATGGACACATATATGCTACAAAACGTGAAATAGATAGCTAGTGGGAAGCATCCACACAGCACAGGGAGATCAGCTCGGTGCTTTGTGACCACCTAGAGGGGTGGGACAAGGAGGGAGACGCAAGAGGGAAGTGATATGGGAACATATGTATATGTATAATTGATCTCTTTGTTATAAAGCAGAAAGTAACACGCCATTGTAAAGCAATTATACTCCAATAAAGATGTAAAAAAAAAACACAAAAGCAAAAAAAAATATGTCATTTCTTTTTTTCTCTGATTGCTCTAAATATTTTCTCTTTATAACTGGTATCAAGCAATTTGATTATCATGTGCTTAAAGTTTGTTATGATTCCTAAATTTGTGAATGTATATTTTTCACAAAATATGGATAGTTTTTATTTTTTATTTCTTCCTCTCTCAGTGATCAACAGTTATAACTTATACCTGTTGCCCAATGACTTACATTTATTATTTAATATACTTTATCTGTTTTTTTAGTTGTTTAATTCAGAGGAAGCTTGGTTACTGTTGTTCCTTCTTGTCTGACAATAAGAGTGGAGCTCAGCAGTATTTTTTAGGTAATTTACATTAAAACTATTTTAACCTTACAAAGAAATTACTAGAACAGAACATAGAACCCCAATATTTTTCACCCAGGAAATGGAATTTGTTAGAAATATATACCTTTTGTGCCTTCTCTACACACACACACACACACACACACACACACACACACACACACACATATTAATCTGTTTCTGAATCTTTTGAAAGTAACTTGCAGACATGATGTCCCTTCACCACAAACACCCCAGAGTGTATTTCATCATGAATATTTCACCAAAACTTAAACACTCTTCTACACAACCCTGATACATCCTCCAAATCAGAAAATCCACATTGATAATTCACACCCATTCCATACACAGACCCCATGAAAAATTTTCCAACTGTACCAACACTGTTTCCTTTTAATTTCTGGTCTAGGATCTGATCCAGTTGTATGTGTTACCATTAGTTGTCATTTCTCTTCAGAGTCCGTTAATCTGAAACTGTCCTTTCCTGTGTTTCATGCCCATGAGGACTTTAAAGAGTACAATCCTTATATTATGTAGGGGGCTGGATCGTCCATCTGTTTTCTTGTTCTATTTCATGTTTTTTCTCCATGTACTATTTGCAGCACATTGCCATCCAATCACTTGTTCACTTTGTCATGTTGGTATTTGCCAGGTTTTCCCATCATATCTTCACTATTTTTTCCCTTTCAATTGACTAGTAATTTGTGGGAGGCATTTCATGATTACTCTTCAAACTTTTATCCATCAGTTTTACTGTAGTTGAATCTCACCTAAAACAACCCTATACATGATGGAGATGAGAGGGGAAAAAAAGATGTCTTGGGATAGAGCAGAGAGAGGCAGGCAGAAGAAGATGGGAAGAAAACTGAAGGTAGGGAGAGAAGGGAAGATGGGAAGGCAAGGCAGAATGTTGATTCTACCTCATATTAAAAGAAAGTATAGGGGCTTCCTTGGTGGCACAGTGGTTGAGAGTCCGCCTGCCGATGCAGGGGACACGGGTTTGTGCCCCGGTCTGGGAAGATCCCACATGCCGTGGAGCGGCTGGGCCTGTGAACCAAGGCTGCTGGGCCTGCGTGTCCGGAGCCTGTGCTCCGCAACGGGAGAGGCCACAACAGTGAGAGACCCACGTACCGCAAAAAAAAAATATATAATCATACTGACTGTAAAATACTTCTCTTGGGTTTATATTTGACTGAACCTTAGGTTAGGCATTTGTTATTTCAAATATTGTCTAAACAATTGCTGTTTAGACTTAGAGGCTGAAAAAAAAACAAGATTTTTTTTTATTAATTATGACCAAAATCTAGTCATCATTTTGAGAGATATTTGAATGTGAAAGGGTTGAGGGTTTGTTGAGCAGTTCAGCATATTATGTGTGCTGATTATTCCATACAAGTCCCCAGGTGATATGGTCAAAGAAGTTTTACAGCTTAGGGTGTGGGTTATGAATTTTAGGCACTAGGGAAAAAGTAGTGTGTGGCTGGGTGATGCAGCTGAGTGATATTAGGCCAAAAGGGTAAGAGTAAAAAACACTCTTTTTTTCTTCCACAGCAACACACACAAGCCTCAATCATAGCTACTGTAACTCTTTATTGGACTTCTGGACAATGCATTTGCATATCTACTCTGTGATTGCTTTGTGGGCAAAAGCCTTGTCTTATTCATCTTTATATGCCTTACAGTTAGCACAATGTCTAGCCCATAGCAGTAGTTTCATACATAATTGTTTTGTGTGATTTATTTTTATTTTGAATTTTAGTCATTTATTTTTATACAGCAGGTTCTCATTAGGTATCTATTTTATACATTTTAGTGTATATGTCAATCCCAATCTCCCAATTCATCCCACCACAACCACCACCACCCCTCCTTTCCCCCTTTGGTGTCAATATGTTTGTTCTCTACATCTGTGTCTCTATATCATACATAATTTTTGATGAGATAAAGAATAACTCAAATTCTGTGATATAGACCTTGATATATTAATTGGACAGTGTCTGGGACTGAGGTCAAGGCATAATGGTACCGAGCCTCCTGGATTTGTGGTATGGCTGGCAAGAGTGGTTCTTCGCAGCAATCACTCGAACAACGGCCAGAGTAATACTGCTACCTTTTAACCTTGAGAAGTTTGGTCTACCTGCTCAACAGCCTTCTGCTTGGCTAGAACTTCAGGATTTGAGCTGCTTTTGACAGCCTGTAGTCAGTTTCCCTGGACATCATCCTGCGCGTCCGGAGCCTGTGCTCCGCAACGGGAGAGTCCACAACAGTGAGAGGCCCACGTACTGCAAAAATAAATAAATAAAGGAATAATCACCAGTACCTTAGACGCAACAAAAATAAGACAGGGTCTAATATATGATAGAGGCTCAAAAGTTAGCGATATTATGCTTTAATATTACTACAGAAGTTAAGTATGATCTCAAATATTATAAAGCATAAATAGAGGTAAGACAGACCTTTATTCTGTCACTCAGAGTGTTTTCTTTTTAATATTAAAAAGGTTTATATTCCATGGGTACTTTAGAAACTGCCCACAAGTTATCCTACATTAACAGATCAATATCCATGTATTTGAAGCTTTGAGGCAGATATTCTAAAACCAGAGACTGAGATTAATGTTAATCTGCAATTGACAAAAGGCAGCAAGTCTCCATAATCCTCAAACATATTTTACTGTTTTCTATTACCAACTAGCAAAGACTGATAGCAGGTTGATGCCAGATGTTCTCAGTAAAATGCCTCCTTTTTCAACCTGACTTTTGACTAAGCTATATGAAGTCATTTTGGAGAATTACTCAATTTTCCTTGCCCTGCTTGATCAAGAGACACTAAAGGAAAAATGTTTGTGGGAAAATAGAATCATAGAATCACTCCACCTTTTCTTAGAGGGAACCTGTAAATGTCACTAAATGAGAAATGTTCTTGGTGCAGAAGAAAGCACCAGTGATGAGCGTATTCACCATTCTTGATGACTGCATCAAGCCCACACCACCATCAGCATGCAGTGCAGAACCAAGACCTACAGGAAACCATTTCATTTGTAAAAGGTCAAACATTGGTAGCCCTAAGCTTTTGAAATGAAGCAGAGAAAACAAATTCAGAGCTATTTACTACCCTGTTCTCTGACAGCTTTTGTCCCGGCTTCCAGTAAAAGAGATTTGCTTTTATAGTCCCAATCCTTTAAGTAAATACGATGCTTGTGGCTACAAAAATACATTTGATTGCATTCTTTGAGTCATAAGGCTTTTGTCTTGTTTCTAAAATCATAAAGCCCACCAGGCATTGCAATTTTCCAGGAGTATTGACTGATGTCCATCCTATACATTTAGGTAATCAGATAAGGGTATGGATGATGAAAGAGTAACTTTGGTAATGCAGGAAGGAATTTATAATAGATGAGGGCTCTTTTACAGTGGAAGCAATATGCATTTTGGAGTCTAGAAAATTTTTTATTATAGATTGGCTGTAATATTTTACATTTCTAATATACTTCCTAGCGTTTTTGTGTATTAACAAGAATATATTCAGGGGTCCTTCAGCATTGTTTAACAGAAAGAAACACACCTACAGATTATCAAACTTCCTGTCATACCTCTAAACTACTGTGTCAGAAGTAGGAGAAGAGTAGTAAATATAATGCAGACAGAAGCTTATACAGAATTAAGTGTAGATCCCATAAGGAATTGATGGTTGGAATGCATTCTATGTATACTTTTAATAAAATAAAAGTACAATGAAAAAAAATTAAGAAAATGGGTTCTATTCAATTTTAAAATTCTTATATTTAAAGTGGATATCAATACTTTTATTCCACAATCTTTTTAGAAATTTAAGCAATATATAGAGCCATTATTTTAAGAGAGTATTATTACTATTCTCATTTTATAGTGAGGAATTTAAAAATTATGTGACTTTTGGAGGTCACATACTGGGTAGAAAATAAGTTTGCCCTTAGCTAATATGAAACAAGAAAATAAAGTAAAATAGAATGAAGTGTTCTCAAACTTCTTCTTTAGACCTGTTTAAGTTTTCATACTACTGTGTATATAATATAGACCTTTCTGAAATTCACTCACAGCTGGGAGCTATTTTAAGCCAACAATTATGATGTGTTCCAAAATAGCTTTGTTCAAAATGCATTTCTGTACCTTTTATGTAACGAGCTTTATTAAGCTATGAAATAGAATGGTAACTAAGGAAGACAGGAATCTTTCCTTCATGGACTTCAAAGACTTATGGGTAATTTCAAGTGTAGTAGATATTACACTTTACTATATGCTATCATAACATATAGAAAGGAGTCAGAAAGTATTCAATGAGGAAATTGTATTAAACTGAAAATTAAAGAAAAAGTAGGGATTAACAGGCAAAGGGTGTAAGTGACTATGGTTGCTGAAGAGAGTATAGGGAAGGGGTGAATGAGAAAAATAGCATTCCAGGTAAGACAACAGCTTATTCAAAAACTCACTGAAACAGAGAGAAACAAGAATACACTCAAGGGACCAAAATAAGTCCAAGAAGTCCAGTAAACCTGGAGTATAGGGTTTATGATGAATAAAAGATAAGGCTCAAGGACTTAAAATAGACTAACTTGCATTAATACTTATTTGAATTTACTCAAAGCATGATATTGTCAAATCAATCAAGAAACAGCAATCTTAAGTGGTGTTGGGAAAGCTGGACAGCTGCATGTAAATCAATGAAGTTAGAACACTCCCTCACACCATACACACAAATAAACTCAAAATGGCTTAAAGACTTACATATAAGACATGATACCATAAAAATACTAGAAGAGAACTCAGGCAAAACAGTCTCTGACATAAATTGTAGCAATGTTTCCTTAGGTCAGTCTCTCAAAGCTAAAGAAACAAAAGCAAAAATAAACAACTGGGACCTAGTCAAATGTAAAAGGTTTTGCACACCAGAGGAAACCATAAACAAAAGACAATCTACAGATTAAAAGAAAATATTTGTGAATGATGTAACCAACAGGGGCTTAATTCCCAAAATATATAAAAAGCTCATGCCATTCAACAACAAAAAAGCAAACAATCCAATCAAAAAATGGGCAGAAGACCTAAATAGACATTTCTCCAAGACATACAGATGGCCAACACGTACATGAAAACATATTCAACTTTGCTAATTATTAGAGAAATGCAAATCAAAACCACAATGAGGTATCACCTTGCACCAGTCAGAATGGCCATCATTGAAAAGTCTACAAATCATAAATTCTAGAGAGGGTGTGGAGAAAAGGGAACCCTCATACATTGTTGGTGGGAATGTAAATTGGTACAGCAACTATGAAAAACAGTATGAAGCCTCATTTAAAAACTAAAAATAGAGTTATCATATGATGCAGCAATCCTGCTTCTGAGCATATACCCAGAGAAAACTCTAATTTGAAAAGACACAAGCATGCATATGTTCATAGCAGCACTATTCACAATAGCCAAGACATGGAAACAACCTAATGTCTATCAACAGATGAACAGATAAAGAAGATGGGGTATACATATGTACAGTGGAATACTACTCAGCCATAAAAAAGAATGAAATAATGCCACTTGCAACAACATGGATGGACCTAGAGATTATCATACTAAGTGAAGTAAGAGAAAGACAAATATCATATTATCATATTATCACTTATATGTGGAATCTAAAATATGATACAAATGAACTTATTTACAAAACAGAAACAGACTCACAGACATGGAAAACAAACTTATGGTTACCAAATAAGAAGGGGGCGGGGGATGAATTAGGAGTTTGGGATTCGATACAAATTACTGTATATAAAATAGATAAAAAACAAGGTCCTACTGTAGAACACAGGGAACGCTATTCAATGTCCTGTGATAAACCATAACAGAAGAATATCTGAATCGCTTTTCTGTACACCAGAAACTAACATAACATTGTAAATCAACTATACTTTAATTAAAAAAAAAGAATCAGCAATCTTACCTAATATCAAGCTTTACTAGTAATACTAAGGATAGAAGTAATCTCAAGAACTAGCAGAAAAAAGTTTGGGATAACCAATACAACTTACTGACAACATTAAAATGTATTCTTTGCCCCAAATTTAAAGATGAACTATCTAGGAAAGAATCTTCAAGATGGTGGAGGAGTAAGACATGGAGATCACCTTCCTCCCCACAAATACATCAAACATACATCTACATGTGGAACAACTCCTACAGAACATCTACTGAACACTGTCAGAAGACTTCAGACTTCCCAAAAGCCATGTATCTGACAGGGTCTTCATGCTCTAGCTGGGTGTCAGGCCTGAGCCTGCGAGGTGGGAGAGCAGAGTTCAGAATATTGGACCACCAGAGGCCTCCTGACCTCACGTAGTATCAATTGGTGAGAGGTCTTCCAGAGATCTCCATCTCAACACTAAGACCCAGGTCCACTCAACGACCAGCAAGCTGCAGTGCTGGAAACCCCATGCCAAACAACTAGCAAGACAGGAACACAACCACACCCACTAGAAGAGAGGCTGCCTAAAATCATACTAAGTTCACAGACACCCCAAATCACACCACCAGATGTGGTCCTGCCCACCATAAGGACAAGATCCACACTCATGCACCAGAACACAGGTACCAGTCCCCTCCCCCAGGAAGCCTACACAACCTACTGAACCAACCTCATCCACTGAGGACAGACACCAAAAACAAAGGGAACTATGAACCTGCAGCTTGCAAAAAGGAGACCACAAACACAGTAAGTTAAGCAAAATGAGAAGACAGATAAATACACAGCATATGAAGGAGCAAGGTAAAAATCCACCAGACCAAACAAATGAAGAGGAAATAGGTAGTCAACCTGAAAAAGAATTCAGAGAAATGACGCTAAATATGATCCAAAATCTTGGAAATAGAATGGATAAAATACAAGAAAAGTT